>NW_011494606.1:6556784-6619744 GCF_000754665.1 Bison bison bison
TCTCCTGGGGCTGAAGCACAGGCTCAGTACATAAATCTGTACTCCTGCCTTTGGCAAGTCATCATCCACATTCTCCTTGTCCAGCATTTTACAGAAGTTTTTTATATCTATAAGAAACTTTGGAAAATGAACTATTGAATTTGGCTGTGCTGTGTCTCACCCAGGATCACCCAACCAGATATCCTTAACTGAAATCAAGTTACTCTATCTAGATGGCACAAAGTTGAGAGTGGAGAGAGACTGAGAGATCAGCCCAGGCATCTACTGGGGAATCTGTGCCCAACCAGTTCATATCCCTGTAACCTCTTAACAATGCCAAGAGGGTGGTGAGCATTGCAGCCAATCATTGCTGTAAAAACCATCCCCTCAACCTGTCAATCCCCAGTTCGGATGACTGTGCAGAGATGCCCCTTTCCTTGAGTGTGGGGAGTGGCCTTTCCACCCTGTTCAATTTGACCTACCTGATAAGTCTTGGCTTTCTGGGCTGCCCATACGGTTGCCAGGAAGACAGTTGGTGTGCTACCATTTATGGAAAAAATAGTGGAGTGGAGAGAAGAATACTACATTTACATATAGGCATTTGTTTATGGGCAAACTTGGGCAAACTCCAAGAGATGGTGAGAGACAGGGAGGCCTGGCGTGCTGCAGTCTATGGGGGTTGCAGAGTCGGACCCAACTTGCGACTGAACGACAATAAATTTATGTATTGTGTTGGCCAAAAAGTTTGTTTGGGCTTTTCTGTAAGCTGTTACAAAAGAATTTTTGGCCAAGTCAATATCATAAAATGGGCTTCCCAGGTGACCCAGTGGTAAAGAATCTGCCTGCAATGCAAGAGACACGAGACCAATCCCTGGATCAGGAAGATACCCTGGAGAAGAAAATGGCAACTGGCCCCAGTATCCTTGCCTGGGAAATCTCATGGATAGGGGAGCCTGGTGGGCTACAGTCCATGGGGTCGCAAAAAAGAGTCGTGCCTGACTTAGTGACTAATACACACTCATTAAAATATTACATAAAAAGTAAATATAAGAATCTAATAACCTCAGTTTCTTGTGGGGAGGGAAACAGTGACTGAAAGACCAGCATAGGAGGATATTTCTACTATATATGCTTTTATTCAAAAAACTAAATATGAAAATTAACTGAAAAGGCTCCTTTTTGTTATGGCAGCTTGGTTTGTACTGTCTCCAAAAAGGTGCAAAATATAGAGGAAGTGGAAAAACAAACTCTAACCCATGGGATATGATGTAGTCAGCTGCTATTACCTGCTTATGATCTGTTTCCTCAACTAGATCAGAGGTCCCCAGCCTTTTTGGTACCAGGGATGGATTTCATGGAAGACAGTTTTTCCACAGACAGGGCAGACGGTTTGGGGATGATTCGATTGCATTACATTTATTGTGCCCTTTATTTCTAATCTGATGCTGCTGATTTGACAGGAGGTACCAGTCCACGGTCCAGAGGTTGGGGAACCCCTGAACTAGGTTGTAAGCCTCCCTGCAGCACAGATTGTCTCCTCTTGGTATCCTACAGCATCTAGTACAATGTTTTAAAAAGTAAATGCTTAAAATGTGCATGTTGATGATAATGCCCAGTGCTAGAAAAGTTTCAGTGAAATTGCCACACTCATGCTGAGTGTAGCTAAGGGCAGTGTGAATTCGTGGCATCATTTTGAAAAGCAATTTTGCAAGAAGTAGCAAGAAAAATGGAGATGTTTATGCTGGTTGGCTTTGTAATTCCCCTTTGGAGATTTTATTCTAAGACAATAATTTCAAGGAAGAAAGATGTATATATGAAGATGTTTACAATGTTACATAGAAAAACACTGGGACTTAAGAATGACCAAATGAATTGTGGTATGAGAATTCAGTAGAAAAACTATACAGCTGTGCAAAATAATAAGACACTAGCAGTATTGAAAATATTTATGATAAAAGATACAAAAATTTTGATTACAACTTTATATAGTGGTAAGATACTAGGGAGTAACTTGTATTTTTCTTTTCTTCCTTTTTAACCCTTGATCCTTCCCAATAGAGGGACACAGAGTCGGATACGACTGAAGCGACTTAGCAGCAGCAGCAGCATGAGGCAACCATTGTTTTCTGGGAGTTGTGACTTTGGGGTTAGAAAACAAAGACAGATTCTTCTCTTTTAACCTCAGTTGAATATTCAAGACAGAAAATATTTGGAGCAATATGCAGACTAAATAAAAATTGTCCAGGCACTCTTTCTGCCCCCTTCTAATGTCTATGTCAGAAGCTTTCTCTATCTCTTTTATACTTTAAAACTTTATTTTAAAATTTCCAAGTATAAGAGGGAGGAGAATGTTTACAGATGAGAGAAATAAAAAGAGAGGCCTGATATTAATCTGTTAGTAAGGAAAGGATCCAGGATGGGAACCCAAGACTGCCTGACTCCAGAAATTCGGGCTCTGACCCATGAATACCTGAGCAAAAGTACCACTGCCTGAAGATCATGGACTGGTAGATGCAGAAGAACTGGGAGACAGGTTGGTCTCTGATGAGGCCCAGTGTGAAAAGGTGTCAGATTTTCTAAAAATGAGGTCAGAACTGCTGGTGTATCTGACTCTTTGTGACCCCCTGGACTGCAGCCTGCCCGGTTTCTCTGTCTATGGAATTTTCCAGGCAAGAATACTGGAGTGGGCTGCTATTTCAGGGGCTCTTCCTGACTCAGGGAAGAATCTACTTCAGGGGAAATAGTTTATTACCTACTTCAGGGTCCTTCCAGGAATTGAACCCTTGTCTCCTGCATTGCCAGCAGATTCTTCACCACTGAGCTGCCTGGGAAGCCCAGAATTGTATGAGGATCTGATTAGCTCAAACAGGCATGGATTTCAAGATGCAGTCCAGAGACTTCCCTAGTGGCCCAGTGGTTAAGAATCCACTTTCCAATGTAGGGGACATAAGTTCTATCCCTCTTCTGGGACTAAGATCCTATAAAAGAGGCAAGAGGGGCTACTGAACCCCTGTGCTCCTGAACCACAACTAGAAAGAAGGCTACAGGCCACAAGGGGGAAAAAAAAATCCTCCAGGCTGCAGCTAATACCTAACCAACTGATAGCTGATGCAGCCAAATTTAAATTTAAAAAAAAATTTTTTTTAAGTCGCAGCCAGGGTTCCCTGGAAAGGGTTCTCACTTGGCCTTACCACTCTGGCTTTCACTCACACTTAGCTGCCTGCTGTCCATTATGTCAGAATATGATTGTTTTATGATGCTTTTTGTTTTGATTAGCAAGAGTGGATTTGTATCATCCCCACCATGCTATTTATTCAGACCATGTGTGCTAGATAACTTGCCTTTTCCTGAGGAGTTCCTAGAGTGTAGCCTAATACGATACAGTTAAGTAGGTTTTGTCAAGCACACATATACAAGTTTGGCAAGGCCCAGACCTGACTGATTCAGCCAGTAAATATACAAGGAGCCAGTTTAGGGACTTCCCTGGCAGTCCAATGGTTAAGAGTCCACCCTTCCAACTCAGGGGGGTGTGGGTTCAATTCCTGGCCGGGAAACTAATATCCCACATGCCACATGGCATGGTCAAAATAAAAAGAAAAGCAAGGAGCCAGTTTAGCCTCAGAAAGTGCATTACTTACATATACCACAAAGGGAAGAATGTATCAAGATGCCAGCTGCCAGTGATCCTTATCCCACTTATGAAAAAGGACACTCCTGAAGCAAAAGGGGCCAGGTGACTGCAATGTAAGTTCTGGGATAACTGCCTGCTGAGGAGCCAGTTCTAGGCTGCAGCTAAGAGGTTTTTATATTCTCAGCTCTATTCTGGGGGGGTAGGAGGGGATGGGGCAGAAAGTCTCCAGCTCATCAGACCTGCAAGGGGACAAGGTCTTCAGAGGCTTCTGGTCCTCTCCAGTTTCAGAAAAGTCACAACGCATTCTGCTACAACTCAGGTAAGTATCGGTTTGACCCTTTTACCTGGGAGGGAGGCCTTTGTGGTTACATACAAGGTGGCCAGGGTTCATGAAGATGTTCTCCCACAGCTTTCTCAGGGTTAGAGGCTTTTTAAGCCTGCCAGCCTGCTATGTGTGTGTGTGTGCTTAGTCGCTCAGTCGTGTCCAACTCTTCTTTGCGACCCTTTGGACTGTATCCCACTAGGCTTCTCTGTCCATGGAATTTTCCAGGCAAGAATACTGGAATGGGTTGCTATTCCTTGCTCCAAGGGTATTCCTGACCCAGGGACTGAACCCTTGTCTCCTATGTCTCCTGCATTGCAGGATTCTTTACCCACTGAGCCATCAGGGGAGCCTCAACCCTGCCACAGAAAGAGAAAATAAGACTGAAAACAAGAAATATGAATTCAAATCTAGTTCAGTCCATCATTAGCCACATGACTTCAGAAAATCTTTTACCTCTCTGGAGTGTGTTCGTTTGTCTTGAGGGGGTTGGTGTTTTTCTTTTCCCCTGAGCTTTACTGTTAATTTCTTTTTTTTACTTTATATTGATATAGTTGATTAACAACATTGTGTTACTTTCAGGTCTACAGCAAAGTGATTCAGTTATACACATACATGTTTCTATTTGTTTTCAAGTCATTTTCCAATATAGATTATTAAACACTATTAAGCAGTATTTCCTGTACTACACAGTAGGTCCTTGTTGGTTATCTATTGGAGCTTGTTTTTTTAATCAATAAAATTATATAGTTTTTGTTTGCTTTTGAGGAGGTCTCTTTCCTCTTATTTGAATGTAAACTGCACAAAGTCAGGGATTTTGCCTACTTTGTTTACTATTATAGCCCCAGTGCTTGGAACAGTGGCAGGCACATGGCAGAGATTCAGTAAACATTTTTGTTGTTGTTCAGTCGCTCAGTCATGTCTGACTCTTTGTGACCCCATGGACTACAGGCAGCTTCCCTGTCCTTTACGATCTTCTGGAGTTTGCTCAAACTCATGTCCATTGCGTTGATGATGCCATCCAACCATCTCATCCTCTGTCGCCCCCTTCTTCTCCTGACCTGTCTTCCCCAGCATCAAGGTGTTTTCCATTGAGTAGGCTCTTCGCAGCAGGTGGCCAAAGGACTGGAGCTTCAGCATCAGTCCTTCTAGTGAATATTCAGGGTTGATTTCCTTTAGGATTGACTGGTTTGATCTCTTTGCTGTCCAAGGAACTCTCTAGAGTCTTCCCCAGGACCACAGTTCAAAAGCATCAATTCTTTGGCACTCAGTCTTCTTTATGGTCCAATTCTCACATCCCACGACCACTGCAAAAACCATAGCTTTGACCAAATGGACCTTTGTGATGTCTCTGATTTTCAGTATGCTGTCTAGGTTCATCACAGCTTTTCTTCCAAGGAGCAAGCATCTTTTAATTTCATGGCTGCAGTCACTGTCCAAAGTGATTTTTGAGCCCCCAAAAATAAAGTCTGTCACTGTTTTCATTTCTCCCCCATCTATTTACCATGAAGTGATGGGACTGGATGCCATGATATCTTAGTTATTTGAATGTTTAGTTTAAAGCCAGCTTTTTCACTAATGAAATGAAGATGTTTTGCTTATTTTGTTAGCATGTGCATTCAAAGTCCTTTCAGGTGTTTTGTGTTTGTTTTCGTTTTTTGCACAAAATTCATAGAGGAGTCCCAGTGAAAAAATGACTATTCTTTTAAGGGAACAACTGAAAAACAAAATTCTGAGTGAAGACACATTTAAGTTCAGGGTGAATAATTACATAAATAAACCCTCATGACACCTCTGCCAAATGGTTCCTTGCAATAATAGAAAATAGGGAAGGCCCAGCTTGTCCACTGTTTGATTCTACACCTAGCACCTTCCCAGTCATCTCCCAAGGCTCCTTTTTCCTCTTTCTCTCAGACAGTGTGTAGTGCAGAGTAGAAAATAAATTACCCGTCAAGAGACCTGCCTCTGGTTCTGCTAAAAGCAAGATCACTCCCTTCCTTGCCCTGAGCCCCAGTTTCTCCATCTTTCTGTATCTGTATGACACACATGGTTTTCCTTAATTGTAACTAAGTGATGTTAGTATAGCACTTTCACAGATCAAGAAACCATGTGAGCTCAGAGACTAACCCGCTGAAGGTCATTAATTAGTACCAAAGCCAAGCTTTCTGACTCCAAGTTCACATTTCTTTGTGTGTCAGTTGCTCAGTCGTGTCTGACTCTTTGCGATGCCATGGGCTGTAGCCCACGGGGCTCCTGTGTCCATGGAATTCTCCAGGCAAGAATACCAGAGTGGGTTGCCATTTCCTTCTCCAGGGGAATCTTTCCAACCCAGGGATCGAACCCAGGTCTCTCACATTGCAGGCAGATTCTTTACCATCTGAGCCACCTGGGACGTCCTTTCAGGGTTCTTTGCACCATATCAGTGAGACACCTAGAAATCCCCAGGCGGAGGTCCCCTCCCTCTCCATGTCTCCTCTATGAACGGACAGGGATTTTGGCCTGACTTGGCCCCTGTTCTAATCTCAGCGTTTACAATTCCTCCTCGCACATAAGAGGCAGTCAATATGTATTTGTCGAAGGAAAAAAAAAAGAAAAAAGATGAGACGTGCCACAATTCTTCCTGTAATTTCCAGCAAGTTACTGCCGTTTTCTGGATTTGTTCTGTCCCCCACTCTCGCGGTTTCTTTCCCGCTCCTCGTTCGCCCCTCTGGCCACTAGACGGCACTGTCAAAAGTGAACCCCATCTAACAGAGAGCGGCGCCCTTCTTGGCCCCGTTGCGCCTTCTCCGGTCGGAGGGCAGCGCGCAAGAAACCGGAAGTGCCGGAGCCGCCGCCGCCGCCGCCGTCTTTAAGTGCCGTGTTCGCCCCTTCGGTTACCGCCGGCGCCGTCGCCAAGGAAGCCGCTGCAGCCGGGTCTGGAGTGGAGGCGGCGCGGCATGAAGCGGCGCAGGCCCGCTCCTTAGCGCGCGTCAGGACGGTCCGGGCGGGGCCGGGGAGGGGGGAAGGTGCAGTATCCGCCCTCTCTCCTTCCCCTTCGCCCGCGAGGCCTGCGCCCCTGCCCACTCAGGCCTCTCCGCCTCTCGGAGGAGCTGCCCGGCGCATTCTCCCGGTTAGCTAGCTCTGCGATTTACCCGGCGCGCCGCTCTGCGCGGGCCACAGCCGGTGGTAGAGCCCCAGTTGCCGGAACAGGAAGCCGAGGCTCTCAGATTCCGAGTCAGCCACCGTTCACTGGGCGCCCCCTGAGCGCTGGGTGCTGGCCGCCGGACTTCCACGTCCGTTATCTTAATTGAGCCTTGCTGGGGTTGGGAGCCGGGTGTTGTCCAGGCTTACAGATGAGAAGCGGAAGTCCACAGAGGCAAAGGGATTTGCCTAAAGTCCGACTGTGGCAGACCGGATTCGGACTGAGATTTTCTGGTTTCCTAGCTGGTGTTCTTCCTACTGCCCCATTTCTAGGTCGATTCCTTCCCTCCTTGTTCACTGGCCCCTTCTCATTCTATTTCACCCACCAGGGCAGGATAGGTTCTTTACTTTCCTATTTCAAACCTGTCCTCTCACACATTTTTCTTAAGTCTCGGCATCTTCCCAAGTCCCCTTAATATTCTCTGCTACACTTCTGCTCTTCATTCTAGCTCTCAAGGTCTTTGCCCACTTTGTGATAATAAACCTCTCAACTAGCTGTGTGGATCCTGGCGAGTGAAATAACTAGGCTTCAGTGAGGCTTGGGATGTTTAAGTGGACAAACTGGCGCCTGGATTAAAAATTAAGGAATGATGTCTGAGTGGGTCCAGATTCAAGAGTCCTGTTTTCTAACCCGAAATACTCTTCTCTGAATGAGAGTCTTAGTGCATGAGAAGGTGTCTTGACCTCTTAGTCCTGTTGTTGGCTGTGTTAGCACAACTTCACTTTTTCCCCTCCATTTGCCGGTGACCCGCATGTCTCTCCATCACCTGTCAGGGCTATGAAAGCCTCTGATTAAAACCGATAACCAAATAACGGGTGTAATCACAGACTCTGCTTTTTTCTTTTACTAAGCCAGAATTTCAACAAACTTAGCACTTCCATTTTTCAGAGAAGTTACCTAATTCAGTTATCAATATTTTCGAAGTAACATGGAAAGGAAAGAAGCAAAAATGGAGTGCACTGAAAATGGATAGTACATTCTTTATCTTGTGAAAATCTTAATGTTAACAGCATGTTCTCTTTCCACAGAAATGGCCTGTTTTGTATTAATAGTTCTTACTGGTTATTACACTGAATCTGTTCTGTCTTCAATCTGCTAAATATGAATTCTGTAAAATAATACAAATTGATTATTATGTAAAAGAAAAACAGGACCAGGCACAGAGAAATAAATTTTATTATCCATTATCTATCATTTTGAGAATTTGTAATAGCCACTGAGTAATCTCACATCTGTATGCCTTTTATACTTTTAAAAGAATTTCTATAACTTACCTTTTAATATGTATCCAAATGTCAGGACTAAACCACTGTGTAGATAGTCTTTGGAGTAAATTCAGCTGTACATTTCTGAAATAAAGTCATTTTATAATTTTCAGAAAATGCAGATACAAAATAATCCAGGCATTGTATATTATTTCAAAAAGAATATGTGTCAGTTCTAAGTACTAATTGAGACTTTAGGTTTGATATTTTGGGGGCACATATGATCCATTTTAATAATGATCAACAGGCTTATATCTTATTTCATTATCCTGGTGAGCAGGATTGGATGGTGAGAAAAGGAAAGACTCCTGTGAGAAGAGAGCAGGATGAGCAGAGGGATCTATGCTTGAAGTTGAGTCACTTGAAAAAAGATCTCTTTGAATGTGGAAGAGATCTGAACAGATGAAAATACAATCAGGTAGGCACCAGGGAAGGGCCTCAAGTGAAGAGGTAGGTGGGGCAGTGAAATAAATGCACGGTACTGAGAATGTGTACTGGCCTATTTTCTCATTGTTGAAATGAGAAAACTCTGGTCACGTGTTTTGAGGATGTATATATAAGGTGTTATGGAAATATGGAAATTAGTTACACATTTGTGTATATTACTAAAATGTAATATCAGGTCTATGCAAGGAAATGCAGAATATACATTTACCATAAAATACAGAGGAGTAGTGTCATTTGAACTGTAGAATGTGTGTGTGAGAGAGAGAGAGTGGAGAAAGAGAAATGGTGAGTGTGGGCATCTAGTACAATTTAGGAATATCTGATACATGCTTAAGTGCAAGGTAATGCAAGGTTTACATACAAGAGACATCAGTAGCTCAAGAAGCTGGGCGGTGAGCTTGGGAAGTCTTGTCTGCTAAGCTTCCCTGTTCCATCCCCGTTCTCTGTTGTTTCAAGCAGTGATTTGGAGATGAAGTTCCAAATTAACACAAGGAGTGGACAAGAATGAGCCCGGTTTGTGTATCTCCTTGTTTAACCTGTCCCTCACTCTCTTAGGAATTAAACTAGATCCACTTATATATTTGATAGAAAACAGACCTCCACCAGCTTTTAGATGGGCAAACAACCACGACTGTCATATACTGCTACTTGACATCAGTGTGCTGAGTATCAGTTGAGCTGAATGACTTTTCTATTGAGCTGTGTGGATTTTAATCATGGGAGGTAAATGCCCAGTTGTAATAATGTTGCAAGTTGTATACCTGTAAAACTCTCCAACGTTCTTGCTACTGTTACATTGAAAATGGCAGTGTAATTCACCGTAACTTGAAAAAAGGCACAGTATCCTAGCCATTCAGTTTTGTTTATTTCATCACACAGCATACCCGATGGAGTAATTCACAGCCTACACTTGCTAGTCTTTTTCTCTGTGGGCCGTAGTTTTTCACCCTGAGCTCCTATTAACCTGTGAAATTAAACCCTAAAAAAGACATGTTAAATTTACAGCCGTGTATTGATCTTTGTTGTAGAAGTGGTTAATAATTATGTGAATTGGTTATACAAATGCAGTGTAGTTTATCTCCCAGGTCCTCATGTTTCTGGCATTTATTAGTTCCAAAAGAGCAGGTTGCCCCAAATTTTTATGTTGTTCCTTTTTGGTAGTGTTATAAATAATGCATGTCAGAATATCTTACAGTGGCTTATAATAACACTTGTTGTTTTTTTCTGATACTTTGCACCTGTTAATATTTAAATATTGAACTGGATAGAGGGAAAAAAATCATCTTCCAGATTTGTAAAATGAAAGAAACATCGTTAGTAGATAAAATGTTAATATTGTTTTGGGGTTGAACTAGTAAATTGGGTTCAGACTTTTGTCAAAATATTGATAATACAAACATTAAATGTTTTCAGCATAAATTACAACTAAAGCCACTTTCTTCTCTTCTCATTTGATCATGAGAGTAAAAGTTGTGTAATCAGTAATAAAAGTATAAAGGCACACAAGGGATGGTCAAATAGTGCTGTCTAGCAAGAGCAAAAGACAAGAAAAACGTATCAACCAGTTAGGTCTTTTGGTGTTTGGAGGTCCTATTTAAAAGGAAATGGTATTTGTATTATCTTGGGTAAATGCTCCAGGATGATTATTACAAGTACATTTTTTTTTGCAACAATTTTATTAGTGTTCTGATTGGTTGTGATTATTTCTGTTAGCTGAAGAAGTCCACAATTTATCAAATGTATTACTTTTTTAAAGTGCAAAAACACTCAACTCCCTTGGCACATTTAGCTTCACTATTGACATGCTCTTTGAAGGAACATAGCAGCCAACTGGCATATGGCCTGTTTCCTTCCAGTGTGGGAAAGAAGAAGGAATTTTGGCAAGAGATACCTAAGGAGAGCCTTTTATAAAAGTTGCCAAAGAGATTTATAGTCACTGTGAAATAGACATGACCTCAATTTTTTTTTAAATCTGTTTCACACTGAACACAGAGAAGGGGGAGCTATTGCTTTTCTTACTAAGTTTCATTGCAACTGTACTGAAAAGCACTTTTCCCCCTTTTTTTGGGGAGGAAGGGGGACCCTAATCAGGCTGTCATTCTGGTTAATGTAAGAGAGGACAGATCTGTGAACTTCATGTGGCTTATTTATTTATTTTAGGAAAATGCAACATGGCAGCAGCGATGGAAACAGAACAGCTGGGTGTTGAGATCTTTGAAACTGCAGAGTGTGAGGAGAATATTGAATCACAGGATCGGCCTAAATTGGAGCCATTTTATGTCGAGCGATATTCCTGGAGTCAGCTTAAAAAGCTGCTTGCTGATACCAGAAAATACCATGGCTACATGATGGCTAAGGCACCACATGATTTTATGTTTGTGAAGAGGAATGACCCAGATGGGCCTCATTCGGACAGGATCTATTACCTTGGTGAGTGTGAAGTCATAGTTTCTGAAAGGAAATGCTTTCTTAATTCAGAATTAGAGGCTAGATGCAATGGGCACTCAAATTTTGTTGAATAAATAAGTGAATCAGTGATGGCTCCACTAAAGAGAAAAAAATAATTTGAAGAACTTCAGTTTTGGTACTGTTTTAACTTTTTGTCCCGTTAATTTTGTTTTTATTTGCAGATAACAAATCAGTTGATCATGATCTTACTTTCAAAGTAAAGATGCCAGATATTACTTCTTCCTAAAGCTAATTGTAAATGATTTTCCTTCAGTATGGTCAGTTTCTTTAGGAATGGTGGATGAGGAACACACATAATAAAACCAGTAGTTTGTTGCCATTCTCAACAGCTGCTGCTTTCATTTTTTTAATCAAGGCTGGTCTTGGTCTCTTCTTCCTGAGCCCATTCAGTCCAGATTTAAGATATGTTGACCTTAAGTCTATTATATCACTGATTGACTTTTTTTGTTTCTTTTTTGTTTATAAACCTTAAATGTTTTGCTAAGATGTTGTGGTAAAAGGAATAGGTAGTAAAGACTGAGCACCAAGGATGCTTAGGCACAGCTGATAGCTCAGCTGGTAAAGAATCCGCCTGCAATGCAGGGGACCCTGGTTCGATTCCTGGGTTGGAAACATCCCCCTGGAGAAGGGATAGGCTGCCCACTCCAGTATTCTTGCCTGGAGAATCCCCAAGGACAGAGGAGCCTGGTGGGCTGTAGTCCATGGGGTTGCAAAGGATCGGATACAACTGAGCGACTAAGTACAGAACAGCATTGAAAGAAATGACTAATCTGTCACATACATAGACACAGGGCGGTAGATAAAGAGGCGGTCTTGGAGTCAGAAGCCTAGGCTCTGGCATCAACTCCATGGCTGACTTACTAACCCTGTGAGTCTCAGTTTCCTCATCTATCAAACAAGGATTAATATCTGTCTCACAGGATTGTCTTAAGTGTTGAGTTGACCAAAAAGTTTGTTCGGGTTTTTGTATGCTCGTATGGAAAAACTTGAACAAACTTTTTGGCCAACCCAAATTTAAACAAATGTTAATAAACACAATACTGTTCTTGTACAACCAAAACAAATTTTACTACAGCTAGTCTGAAGAAGAAAACTAAAAAGGAAAAGAAAAAAAAATTTGGTTATGCGATCTCCCAAGCAATTGTCTGCACTACAGTATTATTTTTTAGGATTAGAAATAATAGTTGTAAAAAATACCGGAAAAAAACACCAAATAATAGTTGTAAATTACAGTATGCTACCTAGTATTCACCAACTGGTAATTATTATTTGTACAGTTACTAGCTTAAGTCCCAAAGGCCCATTTATTCATTCATTGTCACTCATTGAATACATTTATTGAGAGATGGTGCTGAAATATTTAGGTAAGTTGTCTGAGTGAAAGTGAGTCTTTCAGTCATGCCTGCTGTTTGTGATCCCATGGGCTATAGCCCGCCAGGCTCCTCTCCATAGGATTCTCCAGGCAAGAATACTGGTGTGGGTAGCCATTCCTTTCTCCAGGGAATTTTCCCAGCTTGGGGATCGAACCCAGGTCTCCTGCATTGCAGGCAGATTCTTTACCATCTGAGCCACCAGGGAAGCCCAAGTCATCTTAGAATACATATATATCTTTCTCAAGAAACTTATGCTGTGGCTTTGTTGGAAGCAGAAAGTCAGACTTTCCTTTGATTGGAGAAGCATTGTAAGAAAAGCTCATCCATAATTGCTAAATCAGGCAATTTGGTTGGAAGAGAGTTTGGGCAAAATTAGGGGGAAAGGCCTTATATTTTGTATAGTATTTAAAACTTATAGCCATACTGTCTGTAGTTCTTAACTGTAAACAAATGTCTCACAAAAATGTTTATTAATTACCATTAAAAGTGCTTACCAAAAGGGATTTCACCCCTAATACAGTAGTTGAAATGGGATCCCAAGCCCATAAATTTTGGAGTTCCTTCATGTAGTCATGCTATGCTATTTTATTTTCCTAACCCACAGCCTGAGGGAATGAATGTTTGGTTGGTGTTGGTTGGTAGAGTAAGAAAGAAAAGAATGTGAGAGATGAGAACACTGAAGGAGCTGAGGCCCGAGTAAACTCCCACAGCTGAGAGTTGGGTGGGAAAGGACGGGCTGAGATGAGTTTGAGGGCACTGACCTCCTGATATGCCTTTGTTTACCAAGTTTTTAAAAATAGGTCTCCTGCCCTCCTCCAAAAGTGTTTTGTTTTTTTTTTTGATAGTCTTTGCATGAGTCCACATTAGTAATTATAGATTTTTTTAAAGCAATTTCAGAGTATTCCATTATATAATTATGCCATATCCAGGCTTCTCTGGCCATGGGATTTTCCAGGCAAGTGTACTGGAGTAGGTTGCCATTTCCTTCTCCAGGGGATCTTCCTGACCCAGGGATCGAACCCAGGTCTCCTGCCTTGTAGGCAGACGCTTTACCCTCTGAGCCACCAGGGAAGCCCCATATTTTACTTTACCAGGCCCCTACTAATGGCCATTTAGGTCTTTCTATTTTGGTATTACAAAAATGAGGGAGCAAATATCACTATATATCATTTTATACATGTGTGAATTTACTTAATAGGACTAATTGCAAAGAGTGGAATTACTAGGACAAAAGGTGTACACTTTCTGAATTCTTATTGATATTGTCAAACTACCCCTCCATGGAGGTTACAGAGTTTACATCCCTGTCAGCATTGTCTCAGAGTATGTATTTCTCTGTACCTGTACCAATAGTGAGTGAGCAAACTTTTTATCCTTCCCAATCTAATTGGTGAACAGCAATCCCTCACTGTGATTTTTTTATTATTGTTTTTTTAATTGAAGTGTAATTGACATATTAGTTTCATGTGTACAACATAATGATTCAATATTTGTGTACGTTGTGAAATGACCATTACAGTAAGTCGAATTAACATCTGTCACCATAGTTAATAAAAAAATTTTTTTCCTTGTGATGAGAACTATTAAGACTTATTCTCTTAGCTACTTTCAAATATGCACTATAGTATTATTAATTACAGGCATCGTGCTGTTCATTATATCTCCATGCTTCATTGTAGTTTTAATTCGTATTTCTCCTATGAGTGAAGTTGAGCATCCTTTCACATATTTACAAGGCATTTGTGTGTTTTTTTCTGTGACTGATCTGTTTGTAATCACTGTCTATTTTTTATTGGGTTGTGGGTACTTTTCTTGTCAACTTAAAGCATTTTTTTGTACAGTGAGGGAATTAATCCATTGTGATATTTTTTCCCTGAATGTTGAATTTTTTCCCTGAATGTTGAATGTTTTTTGCCTTTGGTCCTTTTGTAGAAATTTGTGGGTTGTTTTTTTTTTTTTTTGGTAGTTAAATTTTTACTTTTTATGTAGTTTTGTTTCCCATCTAGACATCTAGAAAGGTTATCTCAACTCCAGATTGTATTTTTTTGAAATCCTTATGTACTTTGGACTTTGTTTTGCTCCATTGATCTGTCTGTCAAATCAAGGGCCAATACTGTGCTGCTCTTACTATTATTACTATAACTTTAGATGTTTTACTGTTTGACAGTAAACAAACAGTACTTTTCATTACTCTTTTTCATACTTTTCCTGATTATTTTTGTTTGCTTGTTTTTCTGTGAGAACTTTAATTAGCTTAAAGCTCCTTTCTCCCAATCCTACTTAAACTGTGTTATGTTAGGATTGCATTATATTTACAGATGAAGTTAGGAAAATTGACAGTCTTTAAAATATTTATTTATTTTTGGCTGTGCTGGGTCATTGTTTCTGCACAAGGGCTTTCTCTAGTTGCAGTGAGCAGGGGTTATTACTCTTTGTTGCTGTGCTCGGGCTTCTCACTGCAGTGACTGCTCTTGCTGTGGAGCACAGACACTAGTGCTCGGGGCTTCAGGAGCTGCAGCGCGTGGGCTCCGCGGTGGCGATGCACGTGTGCAGTTGCCCTGTGAAATGTGGAATCTTCCTGGACCAAGGGTCGAAACCGTGTCCTCTGCATTGGCAGGCTGCTTCTTAACCACTGGACCACCAGAGAAGTCCTCTTTAAAATAACGAGCTTTTCAAGAAAGTTGTATGCCATTTTATTTGCTCACTTGTTTTATATCTACCTGAATATTAATTTTTTCCATATAAGTTTGTTTCAAAAAAATTAATATACTTCAGATCAGTTCAGTCGCTCAGTCGTGTCTGACTCTTTGCCACCCCATGAATTGCAGCACGCCAGGCCTTCCTGTCCATCACCATCTCCCGGAGTTCACTTAGACTCACGTCCATCGAGTCAGTGATGCCATCCAGCCATCTCATCCTCTGTCGTCCCCTTCTCCTCCTGCCCCCAATCCCTCCCAGCATCAGAGTCTTTTCCAATGAGAACTCTTCGCATGAGGTGGCCAAAGTACTGGAGTTTCAGGTTTAGCATCATTCCTTCCGAAGAAATCCCAGGGCTGATCTCCTTTAGGATGGACTGGTTGGATCTCCTTGCAGTCCAAGGGACTCTCAAGAGTCTTCTCCAACACCACAGTTCAAAAGCATCAATTCTTCAGCGCTCAGCTTTCTTCAGAGTCCAACTCTCACATCCATACATGACCACAGGAAAAACCATAGCCTTGACTAGACAGACCTTTGTTGGCAAAGTAATGTCTCTGCTTTTGAATATGCTATCTAGGTTGGTCATAACTTTTCTTCCAAGGAGTAGGTGTCTTTTAATTTCATGGCTGCAGTCACCATCTGCAGTAATATACTTCAGACACCAGTAAATACTGTTGTGTCAACAAGAAAGAAACAATGGGAAAAGGTCATTCTGTGTTACACAGAGCTGGAGAGTGTGTATGATAGAAATTTTTATTGGTCACGGTTGAATCCTGGAAGACATGGAACAGTAGCAGTTTCAAGAGGGGAATGTGAAGGGATTTTGGGAAATGACTCATTGAGAATAGATGAGAACCAGCTTTATCCTAGTTGCATGCCGAAAGCTCTTAGAAGGGAAAGGCTTAAGGAGGATATGATTGTATTTTGTACGATTATGAATAGTATGGATAAGTGGCTACTGTCTTAAGAAATACGTAACAAAGTAACTCTGGAATGTGCAAAGTAGATCTAAGGCAAAACTAAGTGCTGGGTTGGGGAGATCCCCTGGAGAAGGAAATGGCAACCCACTCCAGTCTTCTTGCCTGAAGAGTCCCATGGTCAGAGGAGCCTGGCAGGTTACAGTCCATGGTGTCACAAGAGTCAAGACACAACTGAGCAACTAATACTCCCACAAATGCTGAAATAAGTATCAGCTGATAACTAACTTTTTACTCCGAAAGGCAAGACAGACTAAGAAAGGTTTAAGTAAAATTTAGGATAATAAAGGGATACAGGAAGCTGTGAATCTTTGGGGACTCATCCCCAGTCTTTGCAAGGGTTAGCATGGAAGTTAGCATGTCCTTCCACAGACTACCTTCTCTGCCGTTATCAGAAACACAAGACTGAAGATTTATTCTGCCAGGAGAGAGTTTTTGTTCTTCCTGTGTTATTTACTTTCTCTTTCTCTCCCCCCTAGTTTTTTTTGGAAGTGATAACCTTTCTGGTACCTTTATGGTAGAGTAAAAGGACTTTATTTTACTATGAGTTTTCTTTGGTTCACCTCTTCATAACCATGTTGTATTTCTGTTACTTCTCTCTGTTATGTAGTTTATTCTACACTGCTGTGATCTTCCCATTCAGTTATCCTATGATTTCACAGAATAGACCCATCTTCTACTTAACGTGGACCTCTTTCTTTCACAGTTCCTGAGTAAAGGATAAAGAGACTTTTAGCAAATCAGATATCAGATTCTGTGTTGTTTTAATGTGAATGTCCTTTCATTTGAAGCTTATTAGTGATTATAGTGATAGAATATTTATATTGAAGAAAAACTCAAATTCAGTTAGACCTATGTATATTTCTAAATGAATACTGTAAATGATTCAGAAAAAGAAGCTTAATCATCTGAAGTTGTCACAAAGCACCCCCATTTGAAATCTGATAAGTCTGTTGCCAATTTGTAAGACACTAACAATTTTTTAAAAAACTAAAAATGACACATAACCCTTACAACATCTTATATACTTTTTATGTTTGCTTTGAGAAGGACTAAAATTAGAATATTTTCTGGGAGCCTGGGTTTTACTGAAGAAAATTAGCATGGCGTATGGCGTGCGCATCTCTGCCTTGTTAACATGCATTATAGGTCCCACAGAGTACAGCATCCTGCAGTATGTAAGAGGCATTGTGTACTTACTGCTGTGATTGTTGTAAACAGATTGCCATTTTTTAAAGTAACAAAAGATGATTGTTTTCTTTTATAGCTATGTCTGGTGAGAACAGAGAAAATACACTGTTTTATTCTGAAATTCCCAAAACCATCAACAGAGCAGCAGTCTTAATGCTCTCTTGGAAGCCTCTTTTGGATCTTTTTCAGGTAGGATTAAATGTTGTTGTTATTATGATTTTCTGTATGGTTTTAATATTGCATTTATTTAGGGGCAGAAATTCAATTGGGATCTTATACTTGAAGTAGATATGAATCAAAAGGAATTAAGGTATATGTTAATAAAGTAATAATAAAAACAATTTTAAAAGACCAATAAGTCATAATATAAAAAAAGAATTAAAACATTTTTATGTTTTTCTGTGTATGACCCTGAAATTTGATTTAATTCTCAATATCTGAGACTAGGGATATTAGATGTTATTAATACAATTCAGGTTTTTTTTGGCTACCCAGTGTGGTGTGGCATGTAGGATCTTAGTTCCCCTGCTGCTAAGTCACAGTGTCTGACTCTGTGCGACCCATAGACAGCAGACCACCAGGCTCCCCCGTCCCTGGGATTCTCCAGGCAAGACCACTGGAGTGGGTTGCCATTTCCTTCTCCAGTGCATGAAAGTGAAAAGTGAAAGTGAAGTCGCTCAGTCGTGTCTGACCCTCAACAACCCCATGGACTGCAGCCCACCAGGCTCCTCTGTCCATGGGGTTTTCCAGGCAAGAGTACTACCAGGGATCAAACCACACCTGCTGCAGAGGAAGCATGGACTCTTAACTTCTAGACCACCAGGGAAGTTCCCAGATTTTTTTTTTAACTACCTTCTCCCTGTTTAACCACCTTTCCCTCTGTAAACTTGCTAGTTACATGGTTCTCACATTTTGGGAGAGAATTGTTCACATAAGAGAAGTAATATATATTTCCAGAAAGCTTTTATTTAAATCTTTAAATTGTAGTTCTAATATTTAGTAACAGTACTAATATAGGGATTAAATAAAGGTACTAAGTTCAGTTTTTGTTTCTAAATAGCAAGATTCAATTTAGGGAAAATCAAAGGTTAAGTTTTTTCCTTCAATATTTTGTCTTTAGACAAAATGTAAATGGTCGAAAACATCAACAGAACAAGATTATAGTTTGGGTACAGTTGTTTGCCTTTTAGGTTCTCACTTAATATTTTTACATTGAATATTATTGAATGGCATATTTGTGCTAAATGAACCAAAATGTGATATTTCTCTTAAGAAGTAAAAAAAAAAAAAAAATAGCTTCCATGACAGCTAACCATTTTGACTATAACTGTTTATCAAGGATGTTTTTCACATTGCTTTGTGACTTTTCTTTGAAGCAGAAACATTTCTTATTCTAAGAACAGTGTGTTGAACTAAAATAATGGTCGTTTTCACATAGAATAGGTTGTAAATTAGTGAGTCAGAGGTTTTTGTGTGGTTTTTTTTGAGGTCTATCATGGAAAATTTCAAACCATGCAAAAGCAGAATCCCATGTGAACTGGTTTTAACAATGATCACATCTTGGCCATCAGTGTTTCATTACAGCCTTTCCAGTCCCCACCCCCACTTTTCAGAATATTTTGAAACAGCTCCCAAATATATCATTTCACTCCTAAATAGATCGTGTCTCTAAAGAATATATATTCTTTTTAGACATTACCACAGTATCATCATATCTTAAAAAGTCATTAATCATTTCTTCATATGAAATATTCAAATTTTCTTGATTTTTAGATAAATGTTCTCTTTTTTTTACACTTGATTTGTTAAATAGGATTGAAATAAGTTTGATATGTTACATTTTATTGATAGGTTTCTTAAGTTTCTTTTCCTTTTAATCCTCTGATTTTCTTTCTGTCCTTTTCTCCCCATTACGGTTTATCTATTGAAGAAAGAGGGTCTGTTCTGCTGATTGTATTCCTATGGTGTTATTTGATACGTTCTTCAGTTTCCTATATTTTCTATAAATAGAAATAGGTAGTCAGATCTAGAAGCTTGATTAGACACAGGTTTGCTTCCCCTCCCCACCCAAGACTACTTTACAGATCAAAAAAATTGAAAGCAAGGTCTTGAACAAATAACTCTACACCATGTCCATAGCAGCATAATTCATAATAGCCAAAGTGTCCATGGACAGAAGAACGAATAAACAAAATCTGGCATATATATGTGACAGAATATCATTCAGCCTTAAAAAGGAAGGAAATTGTGACATGCTACAACATCAAGGAACCGTGAAGACATTATGATAAGTGAGATAAGCCAATCACGAAAGGACAAATGCTACATGACTCCACTTATATGGGATGCCTAAAGTAGTCAAATAGACTACCAGAATGGTAGTTGCCAGGGACTGAGGGAGAGAAAAGTGAGGAGATGCTGTTTAATAAGTTTAATGGATATAGAGTTTCAGTTTTGCAAAATGGCAAAGTTCTGGAGATGGGTTGCACAACAATGTGAGTATAATTAACAGTACTGAGTGGTATACTGAAAAAGTTGTTAAGGTGGCAAATTTTATGTTATATATATTATTTATATGTATATATGTTTTTTGTACAATTTAAAAGGTAAAGAATACTTCATCAATAATGTTGTATGCCCCCATCAAAAGTCATATAGAACTTCAGTTGCTTGTGATGATAGCGTCGTTTGATCATTACCTAGATCTATTATAAAACAATGAGTTTTTATCATTCCTTCTTCATTTATTAACTGAGAAACTTCTATAAAGAGAAAACTGCTATTCAACAATTATTCAGTTATCCTGAGGAGAAGTTCACGATAGAAAGGCAGGATGTTTCTTTCCTTTCTTTCCCATTTTTCAAACACAGTCTTCTATGTGTGATAAATTAGGAGTTTTGCAGAGTATTTGGTTTTCATTTTTATATCTTTATTAATTTACAGTGTAGCCTGTTTGGTATCTTTTGATCCATTGACAGTTGTTATTCTTATTGTACAAATTATCTTATTTTTGACTGTTTGAATCCCCGTCAACTTGACATATCAAATCGTTTTGACATGATCCTGGTAGTAATTGGTATTTGGTGGTATGGAGATGTTTCATGATCATCTTTCACACTGCTTTTTCCATGCTTGGAATCAGCCATATCTGTCTGCTTCCTTTAGAGGAAAGTGGTATTAAGAGACTTTGATCTGAGTACTAGTTACTGAGGGACAAGCCGTATACATAATCTTTATTTGTTTTTACATCTGTGTTGTGTTGTACAGACGAATCATATTCAACCAGTTCCCTCTTGATGGACATTTTAGTTATTTTCAATCTTTGTATTATAAATAGTACTGCATTAAAATAGCTTGGGCATACAACTTTTTACATTTTGCCAGTGTATCTTTAAACTAGATTCCTAGAGCTGAAATTATTGGACCAAACGGTACATGGTTTTGTAATTTTGCTAGGTATCAAATTTCCTTCCATAGGAGCTGTGCCATTATGAATTTCCATCAGCAAGGAATAATTGTACCTGTTTTCCCATAGATTCTCCAACACAGTTTATAGTCAGACATTTGGATTTTTTGCAAATCTGATAGAAATGCTATCCCAATTGTAGTTTAATTTGCTATTCTTTTATAGGCAGAGTTGATCATCTTTTTATCTATAAACCATTTTTATGTAACATGGTCCTTTTTTCATTTTTAGAAGCCTTTTATTTCCTGGAGATATTAACCCTTTGTCTGTGATATAGTTTCAGATGTTTTCATGAAGTTGTAATTTGTATTTTTGTGTGTGTGTGTGTGTGTGTGCATGTGCTCACGCACCACATGAAAGACTTTTGTATGATAAAATGTATCCTTCTGATATTGCTTCTAGAATTTGTCTTTTATCATAGGACAGTTTTTCTACACTCGGGTTATAAAAGAATTTACCCATGTTTTTATCTAGTGCTTTATATGGTTTCACTTTTTAAAGGTTTATTGAGGTATAATTGACATATAAAAATTGCAAGTATTCGGTTTAATAGATTTGGATATACATACATACTTTTATTTATTTTTTTCATTAAAAATGATTTTTTAAAGCAATTTTAGGCTTACCATAAAGTTGAGAGGAAAATACAAAGATTTCAATCCATATGATTATTTTATTTATTAAATTTTTATTAGAGTATAGTTGGCTTACAGTGTTATCTTAGTTTCAGGTATACAACAGAGTGAATCAGTTATACATTTACATATACACGCTTTTTTAGCTTATTGTCTCATATAGGCCATTACAGAATACTGAGTGAGTTTCCTGTGGTATAGAGTAGGTCCTTATCAGTTATCTATTTTATACATAATAGTCTGTATATGTCAGTCCCAATCTCCCAATTTATCCCTCCTCCCACTTACTTGGTATCTATATTTATTTTCAGATCCACACATAAGCAGTATCACATCTTTGACTTCACTCAGTGTGGCAGTCTCTGGGTCCATCCGTATTGCTGCAGATGGCATTGTTCTGTCCTTTTTTGTGGCTGAGTGATATTCATTTGTACATACATATGTACCATACCTTTTTTGTTTATTCCTCTGCTGATGGACGTTTAGGTTGCTTCCATGTCCTGGCTATTGTAAATAGTGCTGCAGTGCATGTTGGGGTCCATGTATCTTTTTAAATTATGTGTTTTTCCAGATATATAAACTCGACTACTTTTAAAGTACTAGTCCTTGAGACATCCCTGATGGTCCAGTGATTGGGACTCCATGCTTCCACTGTGGGAGACCAAAGTTTGATTGGGAAACTAAAATCCTGCAAGCTGCGGCTTGGCTAAATAAAATAAAATAAAATAATTAGTCCTTGATAGCAGAAACCATATCTGTTTCCCTTATTTATTCCTTTATTTATCATAAAGAGCTCTTAGGGAAGATGTGGATATAAATTCTTAAAACTAGCACTTACTAGATTTGTTTTCTTTATGTTTCTTCTTATACATGTGAAGTTTTATATATATGTATCAGATAATACTTTTAGTTTGGGAAGGCCCCTCATCATCATCAGTCATTAATTACAAATATTCTTTGACGGAGATTTTAGCTGTTGCTTTAAGTGGGAAAACAAAATGAGACAGATTCTGCTCTCACTTTTTTTTAATTCATTTACTGAAAGAAAGTGAAAAACAAAACTATAGCCAAATGAGTAAAAGAGATAGTAACTCTTATAGAAATATCGGGAAACTTTCCTGGCCAGCGTTGATTTAGGGCTAAGGTTTTGGGATAGCAGTAAAACTCAGATGGATAGAAAGAAAAATGGCCTCTCAGTGTGAAGGGAAATGGAACAAAGGCCAGGAGCCAGAACACCACAGTAATGTGATGGGCCCGACCTGGGGTTTTATTGGAGTAGTATTAGCAGATGTAGTGGAAAGGAACTAATGACAGCTGATGTTTGAGAACTTTACTCTGTGCCAGTCATTGTGCTAATAAACATTTTACATATTTTTATCTAAGTTAATCTTCACAGTGCTGAAGTAAATGGTTTATTACTACTCTGAAAGTGAAGAAAACTACTTTTGAAGAAATTAAACTACTCTAGAGTCTCCTCTTAAATGCATGCAGAGCTGCTGTATTACATTTAAGTTGTAGGAGATCTTGAATGCCAAGTCAAAGTAATGAAGCTTAATGCTTGCTCTCTAATGAATGCAGTATTCATATAGGGACCTTTTACCAAATTTTTCAGCAGACTTCCCAAAATTAATCTGTTTAAAGTTGTAACAAATTTTGGGATCACTCAAAATGTAAACTCAGTAATACTGTAGATGCTAGAATTTCAATGCTATTAATAAAAGCAAAAAGCTGGCTTTCAGAAAACTGGAATAGGAGACCTCTCTCTTTCTGCATTAGGCGACACTGGACTATGGAATGTATTCTCGAGAAGAAGAACTATTACGGGAAAGAAAACGCATTGGAACAGTTGGAATTGCTTCTTATGATTATCACCAGGGAAGTGGAACATTTCTATTTCAAGCTGGTAGTGGAATTTACCATGTAAAAGATGGAGGGCCACAAGGATTTACTGTAAGTTGATTTTACTACTTGATAAACTGCTAGGTGTCCTAAAATTATTTGTGTCCAAATCAGAAAGATAGTTAAACTAAAAAATTCTGCTTACCAGTTATTTACCACTAACTTAGTAGTAAAGAAAATAGGAAATATGGGTATTAATTTCCCATATGGGTATTAATTTTTAGTTAATAATTTTTCAGTGACATTAGTTATATAATTTTAAAATACTGAAAACACTTGTTATGTAGGAAGAGTTAATAAAGGGAATCAGTGTGCCATTTTTTGTGTAATTGCTGAGTTGGATTTTCAAAGATAATGATATCACAAGACAATCCCTTTTTGGTTCTTCTAAAAGCTTAATTCATCTCAATAAATAGTTTAAAATTTTGATTTTATTCCAAGCAGTTTTTCATGTGATATTAGAACTATTCTTCTGATAGAATTGTGACGCTTCTAGCTTTCATTACAATGTTATGAACAAATTGTTTTATACTGGTAAAATTAAATGGAAACATTTAATAAGTGAAATAGGCATATAAGTTTAATAAAAGTATGCAACAAACAATAATTACTCTATTTAACAGGTTTGGTCAACAGAATTTATGAGGTGCTGTTATATTGTCTTTATTTCCGTTCCTATTAGGCTTAGCTTATTAATTCATAGGAAAAAAAATGATTCATTTCTTATAAGGCACATAAGTACATTTTTCTGGAGAGCAGTTATCACAGTTGATATTATACTTAGGATTATTATTCATTTTATAGGAAGGGTGCTGGTACAACACCCTGTATTGTATGTATGTAAATAGGTATGTATAAGCCTGATACTTGCCTTTAAATGTTGTTTACTTTTCTAGCAACAACCCTTACGGCCCAATTTAGTGGAGACTAGTTGTCCCAACATTCGGATGGATCCAAAACTATGCCCAGCTGATCCAGACTGGATTGCTTTTATACATAGCAATGATATTTGGATATCAAACATTGTAACGAGAGAAGAAAGGAGGCTCACTTATGTGCACAATGGTAATTCAGGTTCTTCAAATCAATTTTCCTAAAAAATATTTTTAAAATTTAATTTTGTTTTGCTTACATTTTGAAATCAAAGCATGCTGATCTTTATATTTTAAATTTAAATCTTTAAAATTAGAAAACAAATGCAACTTTTTTTTATAAACTTGTATGTATCTCCTATAGAATGCTACTTGTTTTTTTTTGTAGTTGATGGCTATGTTTAATGTCTTGATTTTGCTGATATTATAGGTGTCTTCACATGTCCAAAATAATCAAGTATGTATTCAATGCATGCACTTTTAATGTCAGTTATACCTCAGTAAACCTTAGAAAAGATGATAGTGAAGCTTAAACAACAAAAAGAATACAAGTTTCTGAGAACACTAGATTACATAAAATTTCCTATGGGGTAAAAGAAAGAACTACCTCTACCACCACCAAAAATGAAATAACAAACAAAAAGAATCATTGTAATGCTACCTTGTTTTAATGGTTATTTTCAGACAGCACAACCGTAGCACTTATCTGATTGAAATAAAATTTAATTTAAAAAATCTAGTTTTTAGGAAAACAAACAGAAAAACTCAATACACACTGTAAGAACTACTTAAAATTTTATTTTCCCTTCTTGGAGAGCCTGCTTAGTTATTTTGTCATAATAGGAAAAATAAAACTTTCTGTGTTGTGGAAATATTTAATTTTTATTGAAATGACTTTAATAATACTAAGCACTATTAAAAGGGCTTCCCTTGTGTCTCAGCTGGTAAAGAATCCGCCTGCAATGCAGGAGACCTGGGTTCGATCTCTGGTTAGGACGATCCCCTGGAGAAGGGAAAGGCCACCTATTCCAGTATTCTGGCCTAGAGAATTCCTTGGGCTATATATATAGTCCATGGGGTCTCAAAGAGTCAGACATGACTGAGCCACTTTCACTAAAAGCACAGAAATGATATGGATTTTTTCCTTTTTCCTCTAAAGCTTTTATGCAAATGAAAGAAGGGAAATAGTTTTTTTTTTTTTTTAAACATGGAAGTACACCTTAAGGTTAAGCTCCATGATGAAGGACAGTCCTCTAAAAATTTATTGTCCAACTTTCCCGTAATTTGATGGTCATAAAACTGATTTATTGGGCATGGGCATCTTCCTTAATAAATTATTTTAGAATATGATAGTGTATTGGCAACAGTTTTTTCATCATTAAGATAGTCAGTGTTAGAGAAGAAGTCTTTTTCTGAACAACTTATATTGATTTAAAAAAGCACTGAATTAGAAGTCAAGAAATGTGTTCTAACCATTGTCAATCAAGAAAGATATATCAAGTTCCTGTGTGCCAGACAATGTGGCAGGAACTAAGGATACAGAGTTGAATAAGACGTAGTCCTGGCCCTAAAGGAAATAACAAATAAACAAATAACAAATAAATAACAGAACAGAATGATAAACAGCAAACATTGGGTGTTATAAGAGTACAAGCCAGGGTAGTGGTCCCAGAAGGCTTACCTGAAGAGATGACACTTAAACTGCTCTCAAATAGTGACTGTACATTAGCCAGTACACTCCAGGCAAGAGGACAGCCTGGAAAGGCCTTGATGCGGAAGGCACCATAGTTTGTAAGAATTAGAAGCAGTCCTACGCTCCTAAAGCATGAGATGTGAGTCAAGATATAGAGAAAGATGAGGCTGGCACATAAGGGCAAGGAGAAGGGTGGACAATTTCTTATGTAAATGAACATGGCCTTTATCATGATATGGGGGTTCATTGGAAAAAGCTTTTAGCAGTTGAGTAGTGTGGTCAGAGTCCTATTGTAGATAAATTGTTCTGAATACTTCGTGAAAGTTATATTTGAGAAGTGCAAGTCTAGAGAGAGGGCAAAGCTTAACTAGTGTAAATACTGTAAATACCCAGGTCTTAACAACCTAAAACTAGGGTGTGGAATAGAGAAAAGGGGGTGGAGTAGGGAAATTTTAAGTAAAATGTCCATATTTTGGTGTTTAATGAGTCTTCATCTGGAGTCAGGAAATCAGGACAGCTACCACTGGCAAAACAAAGTTTAGGTTAGTAGTTAGTAAATCTGGGTTGGAAATCCTAGCCATTTGTTCATGGTTTCAGCAAACATTAGAAACTCACTATGTACTAGTTATTGTTGTTGAGGCTGGGACTGCTTTGACAGTGACTGTTAGAAATAAGGCATGTTTTTAGTCTGTACATTTTTTCCTTCGGTAGGATTGTTTTCCATACAGGATTATTGTGAAAATTGGCAGAATTTAAAGTAGAAACCACTGAAATCCTGCTGGATGTGTGTGTGTGTGTTGGAATTTATTTTATAAATCTGAGAAGTGATTCTCTTGTGTGACTTTTTTTAACAATTTTTTTTATATTTGGCTGTGCTGCGTCTTTGCTGACGAGTAGGCTTTTCTGTAGTTGCGGTGAGTGGGGGCTACTCTTCGTTGCCATGCTTATCATGGTAGCTTCTTTTGTTGCAGAGCAAGGGCTGCAGGCACGTGGGCTTCGGTAGTTGATGCACGTGGGCTCGGTATTTGCGGCTCACAGGCTCTAAAGCACAGACTCAGTAGTCGTGGTGCACAGGCCTAGTTGCTCCGTGGCATATGGGATCTTCCCAGACCCGGGATTGAACCTGTGTCTCCTGCATTGGGAGGCAGATTCTTTGCCACTGAGCCACCAGGGAAGCCCACTATAATAGTGTTTTTATTAATTTCTTTTCTGTGCATGTAGGTATATCGTATATTTTTTATTTTCAGGGTTAGTGTAGTAGTTAAAAATACAATCTAGAACTGGAGTATCTAGATTTGAGTCTCATCTACTCTTTTTTACTTCTGTTCTTTTGAGTAAGTTGTTTAACCTATCTTTGTTTTCGTATCTGTAAAAAGGTTAATGAATAGCATGTCATCATGAGGTTGTTATTGAAGTTTTAATATTTGGGAAGTGTTTTAGACAGGGTCTGAAACACAGTAAGTACTGTTTAATTTGTTTATTTAGAAAAGTAGGTAGAAAGCATTATCACTTTTATTTCTCTTATCACAACAAATTTCCAAATGAAAGTCTTCTTTTACATGGGTTTATTAATTATTCAGCATCTGCATTTGCTTATTCTCTGCCTTGCATAATAGAGAAACTTAAAAGTAATGTCATACCAACCTCTACTCTCAAAGGACATATCTTATTGCAAGAACAAGGTGATACCATTTATTCATCTAATTAATCTTAGTAATTGAGGTCATCACCAGGGACGCCCGTAATAAATGATAGAGAGATATAAATGAGTGATACATATTATCACATCTACAGGAGAACAAAACATAAAACAGTATGGGAGGTATAACTTTGGAGTCATTGAATGATCCAAGAAAACGGAGCACTGATGGCTGCATCATTAATTACAAAATCCAGAAACCTGGAAAACAGAGCTTAGTGTTGATTAAGTTGGTGCGAAAACCTCTTTGGTGGCAAGATGTGACCTGAACTGACCTGAGGTTATTTATAGTTTTAATCCTACTTAGTTTGCCTATTCCTAAATTTGCTGCAGGAATATTAGTGTATTCGATTACAAGGTATTTGATTACCCTCCTGGAGATATGACATAATTACGTGTTGATATATAAACATGAAAAGAATTCCCCAGATTCTGTGTTCTGAACACTTCTGGACTCAAAATTTTGTTGTTGTTTTTTTACTTGATTTTTATTTTATATTAGAGTATAGTTGGTTTACAGTGTTGTGTTAGTTTTAGGTGTATAGCATTCAGTTATATCTATTAGGTGTATAGATTCAGTGATATCTATTCTTTTTCAAATGATTTTCCCATTTAGAGTGTTGCAGAATATTGAGTAGAGTTCCCTGTGATTTACAGTAAGTCCTTTTGGGTTATCTAATTTTGTATATAGTAGTTTATTTATGGTAAGAGTGCCAATTTCTTTTCTGGCGTGCTGCGATTCATGGGGTCGCAGAGTCGGACACGACTGAGTGACTGATCTGATCTGATCTGATAGAAACCAATATTTGTTGTTTAGTCACTAGTGGTGTCCAACTCTTTTGCCATTTCCTTCTCAAAATTTTTTGGTAAGGAACAATTGGTTCATATTACACATTCTTACCCAGCCATTCCAGTCCTAGGTTTTTATTCAAAGAAATGAAAACACATGTTCACAAATATTTTTATACAAGAATGATTTCTGTTGAGCTAGTACAGATTTTGGTCTGTTGGCTAAATGCACATAGCTTAGCTAACTGTTAGGATTGGATGAAACCTATGAATATAATAAATGTCAGAAGACCTATAAGTATTTAACCTGTCATTGTATATCAGAGTTTCCACGGGGATAATTCAAACTTCTGTCAGTATCCTGATTGATCAGAAAACTTGAATGAAAATGAGAAGTCTCAGGGAAAAACACAAAAATTTTTTTCTGAGCAAATGTGTGAGTTTCAGAATTGAAAATAAAGTTCTTAGCTGAAACTGATGTATCAGACTTCTGTTTTGTTGTAAGATCAAGTCTCATAGAAACTATATAAGAATATATTTACTTGTACACAAACTCACTGTGGAATGTGAAGTTTTTGAGATGGAGAGATAACTTGAATTCTGTGAACACCCCAATAAATGTGATTAGTTTCAGAAAAATAAAAGAATGATTTTAGCATCTTTATTCATAATAGCAACTAGAAGCTATTCAGATGTCCATTAACAGATGAATGGATAAAAAAATTGTGATATACAATGGATTATCACTCAGCAACAAACATAAAGTATGTACTGTATGATTTCTCTTACATGAAAGTCTGGAATATGTAAAACCAACCTTTGGTGATAGAAATCAGATCAGTGGTGCTTTCTGAGGCAGGAATGGACATTGACTGGGAAGGGACATGAGAATGGAAGTATTCAGTGTCTTGGTAGGGTTAGGAGAGTTACAAGGCACCATGACCCTTCTCATGTATTCTTTTCCCCATGGTCCTAGCTAAATGGGAAAATAAAAACTGACATTTATGGAGCACATACTATGATGGTTCAGGCTTTGTTGTAAGTACTTTATGTAAAATAGCTCATTTAATCCTCATAACAACCATATAAGGTAGGTTCTTATTCCCATTTACAAATGGGACTCTGCAACGGAATGTGATCAGGTGATTTGCCCAGGATCAGTCATTTGGTGGATAATGGAATCCAGATTTGAATTCAGTCCATTTGGCTTCACAGTTCACCATGATACTATAGCTGCCTTTCAAAATAAATGGATCGTTCTGCTTTGTACCTGTGAAAAGATGAGAACTTCTGTGAAAATTTTGCCTTTATGTTTATTTAGAGCTAGCCAACATGGAAGAGGATCCCAGATCAGCTGGAGTTGCTACCTTTGTTCTTCAAGAAGAATTTGATAGATACTCTGGTTATTGGTGGTGTCCAGAAGCTGAAACAAGTAAGAGGGTTCAAAATAATATACTATAAGTCAGTTAAAGCATTATGAGATTCAACTACCGGTTAGGTAACTGCACAGATTCTTAATTCTGAATAGTAAATTCTTAAGTGATGAAGATTGGATCTTACTAGTAGTTACTGCGAATATTCAGGCTGTATACCACCATAATGAATTCTCATAAAAAACAATTAGTTGTATTATGGTTCTGTGCCCCAGGTCCTTCAACTCTCCTTGCCAGTTTTTCTTTTTTTTTTTTTTTCTTTCTTTTTTTTCATTTTTAATTTTTTGGCTGCACCGTGCAGCTTATGGGATCTTAGCTCCTCGATCAGGGATCGAACCTGTGCCCCCTGCCTTGGAAGCACAGAGTCTCAACCACTGGACCACCACGGAAGTCCCGCCAGTTTTTCATCTAGAAGCTGATTGGTGGCAACATTGGTAGCAAAATAAAAAATGCCACCCTTTAGTGGGAGTTGTTATAAATATAGGATTGCCTAGAGAGTCTGCATGAACAGATGGCCAAATTAGTATATGAATGGATCAGGAAAAAAAGGCAAAAATTCCTTTTTTCTTTGTGAATTTACAAGTATTTCACTAGCTGAGAAACAGCTCTCTAAAGCAGAAGCTTTCAAACTTTTTGACTGTGATCTGGTTAGAAATTTGCTTTACATTCTAGCCTAATACATTGTACATATATTCCACATAAAACTGAAAACAAATTTCATGAAGCAATGCTTAATCTTACACGTGATGCACTCATATATTTTTTTTGCTTGTCTTATTCTTAAAATGCTGATTATGACCAGCTAAAAGATTTCATGACCCACTAATGGATTGCACGTAGTATTCTGAACACATCTCTAAGGGACCATGAAAAATATTTATAATATTTAAGCCATATCTTAGATTTGGACATTTTAAGATGTAAAATGTTTTGCCATAACTATGCTGTTAGAACAAGATTATGACATGAATTAGAGAAACCATTAAAAAAAACCTGGACTCTTTTAAAGTGGGGTTTATTTTGTTATAGAAAATATTGTAAGTGTAATAATTCCTGAAAGGAATGCATTTTAAGGTGTGCAGGAACTGAAATACTTCACAAATCTGTTTCTTCCATTGTGTGTGTGTGTCTATGATGATCTTCAGTTTTTATCTCCAAGAGTAGTAGCCTGTAACCAATAACAGTGGCTTAGCAGTAACTCACCTTGCTACTGCAAAGATTAGTAGTATTTTCATACATGAAAGGCGTATATTTTATACATAAACTATTTTTTACTATGGGAAATAGAATACTAGAGGGAATGGTCAATTGTGATGATTTTCTGGCATAATACTCCCAAATTTTCAATATTTAATTTCCTTTTAAGCACCCAGTGGCAGTAAAATTCTTAGAATTCTGTATGAAGAAAATGATGAATCTGAGGTGGAAATTATTCATGTTACATCCCCTATGTTGGAAACAAGGAGAGCAGATTCATTCCGTTATCCTAAAACAGGTACTGCTTTCCATTGATGTTTATATACACTCATTCCTACTTTTAAAACAAGATTCTTCTGCATTCATTCAAAAGTTTACGACCGAAGGATAGATTGTTAAGTGTCTCTGAAGTAAATTATTTTAATTATAGGCTGATCCTTTTAAATTATTTCAAAGGTAGGGAAGTGCACAAAACTGATTATTTCAAGGAATGGATAAAAAAGTATCTTTGCTACAAAATAAAGATTTTTAAGGGATTATGTTCTTAATTAGCAATTTTTCCCCATATTGCTATTTACAGCATTTCAATTGTGAAATGATATAGGATTCCCCTTCATTACCTACTAATTCCTAATGTTCTTTGGCTCCTTCTTTTATAGTCATATTGAAAATTATGAATTTGAGATAGAATTTTGAGTTTTTTATATAATAAAGCCCTGACTAAATGCAGTATTCCTGATTTGACTAAAAAGGATTCATCTGGTAAAATTAGTTTGAATAGCTTTGTATTACTATTTGTTTATATCTCTTCCTAAAGGCACAGCAAATCCAAAAGTCACTTTTAAGATGTCAGAAATACTGATTGATGCTGAAGGAAGGGTAAGTATAAAATGCTGAGTTAACTTTTTGTATCATTTCGTCTGTCAACAGAGATTGTAGATATGCTTTCTTATATTTTGGACTTGTGGAACTTGCTGAGACATCTGTAGATCATGATTTCAGGTTGACCTCATTTTCTACTTTGAAAACTTTCTTACTGGTTCCCAAGTTAGGAGTATGGGGAGATGCATATTTACCATTCCTTTCCAGTAGTTTTTCCTCTTTGCCTTTGTTAATTCTCCAGATCAGTATTTCTTAGATAGTGGTTATTGACTGTTGAGTTACCCTCTGTGTTGAATAGTTGTCTGTCTTAGGTTAAATATCCCTCATGTCTTTTATACTGCTGCTTTCCACAGTCAGATGCCTATAAGCTTAATGTACACATAATTGATTAAAAAAACAATCTTCTCTGCTAGACTTTTTAAAAACAGCTTTATTGAAGTATATTTCACATACAATATAATTCACTCACTTAAAGTGTAAAATGGCTTTTAGTATATTCTCAAGATTTGTGCAGCTATCACCACAGTCAATTTTAGAACATTTTCCTTACTCCTAAAGGAAATTCACATCCCTTAGTCATCACCCCAAAACCTCTCCATGCCCCCCAGCCCTAGGCGGCCACTAATCTGTCTATGGATCTGCCTGTTCTGGACATTTCATATAAATGGAATCGTACAGTATCTAGTCTGTTCTTTCACTTAACATCTTATTTTCAAGCACTAATCCTGTGGCACCAAGTAACAGCACTTCACTACTTTTTATCACCTAAAAATACTCTATTGTGTGGATATATACCACATTTTATTTATCCACTCAGCAGTTTTAGACAGTTGGGTTCTTCCAAATTTTGGTTACTAAACGTAATGCTACCAATAATGTGGGTGTACAGGTTTTTGTACAGTCATACATTTTCATTTCTCTTGGTTAGATACCTAGGAGTGGAGTTGTTGGGTCATATTATAATTCTGTGTTTTACCCTTTTGAGGAACTTCCAAATGGTGTCTGCAGTGGCTGCACTACTTTATATTCCTACCAGCAGTGTATGAGGTTTGCAGCTTCTCCACATCTTCATCAGCTCTTGTTATTATTTGTCTTATAGCCATCCTAGGGGATTTGAAGTTGCATCTTATTGTGGTTTTGATTTACATTTTTCTAATGACTAATGATGTTGAGCATCTTTTCGTGTGCTTATTGGCCATTTGTATATCTTCTTTGGAGAGCAGTCTATTCAGATCCTTTTGTTCATTTTTAAAAATTTATATTTTAAAGTGTGTTAGCCAGACTAGGGAAAAAAGTTTGCTTACTCAAGACCATTTCACTAATATATTATACATATAGTATTTTAAACTAAAATGTAAGGAACTAGAGACTATTTTTCTTAGATACTAAAGTCTATAAAGTGATTAAAATCTGATTTTACCAGTTACTATCAAGAGTTCTATTAGTATACACTCATGGAAAAAAACTTTTAGACTATGCTAAGTCTTTTAGTTAGAACTTTTTAGACATAAAGAATACCAATAAAGGTAACCCATGACTTACTGCTGGTTTTGCTCTATCCTTTGTACCTAAGACTGAACACGTGTCATGCTGTTAAAAATAGTGCTTTACGTAGACCAGTATCAGTCTTCTATAACTAGGTTCCTTTTTTCTTTTTCAATAGATTATAGATGTCATAGATAAGGAACTAATTCAGCCTTTTGAGATTCTGTTTGAAGGAGTTGAATATATTGCCAGAGCTGGATGGACTCCAGAGGGAAAATAGTGCGTATGTTAAATTGTCACTTCTTTACAAATAATTTAGGACCCAGAACTGTCTGTGCTATTAGGCTCTTCCTTTCCTTTGGAGCTGTTTTCACATGTAAATTTGCAAGGTAGTTAGTTCTACACAAAGAATTTTTCCTGAACTAAGTAGACTTGTAATCCTATAAGCATAGGTGCATTGCATTTTATTTCTGTCTCTTACTTAGCCAGTGACAGTTTCACAGTGGTATTTGTGGTTAAAGTAGGACTTTCAGGCTCATATGTAAGTATATGTATTTTTTTAATTGTATAACTTAAGCAGAAATATTTGTACAGCCTTATGTGAAGATGATTACATGTATTTCCTGTGTCTGATGTGGACAACAGGAGTTTTCATGGGGCTAGCATTTGTTGACATTAAAGGGAGAAAATAATTTCAAAGGCCATCTGTGATTTTGGAAATTTAAAGAAAACTACTTTTAAAACCTCTACTCAAGCTTAACTTTAAAAAAAATGAGTGGAATATGTGTACCTATGGCTGATCCATGTTGATGTATGGTAGAAACCAATTATCCTTCAATTAAAAATAAACAAAAAAATAAGTGTAGAATGAACTAATACTTTTCATTAGCTGTTAGTGATAATTTAACATATACTAAAGCAATACTGTCACTGTGATTACAGAAATAACTGGTGAGTGCTAAAGGAAAGATTAGTGGAATATTCATTTTCCGAAAGAGAGCTTTATTTTGTGCTTTTCTTTTGTTTATGTGAATAGTGCGTGGGCCATCCTACTAGATCGCTCCCAGACTCGCCTACAGATAGTGTTGATCTCACCTGAATTATTTATCCCAGTAGAAGATGATGCCATGGAAAGACAGAGATTCATCGAGTCAGTGCCTGACTCTGTGACACCACTGATTATCTATGAAGAAACGACAGACATCTGGATAAATGTATACATGTTTTCTTGTAATACTTGGTTTAAATATTTTCTCAGAATGCTAAAGTAAATGAATCTTGATAGCAAACTATCAAAAGGAATTTTTTAAGTTCACAGTAATTTTGAATGTTATTTGCTTAGTTTGAACATTTCAAATGGGAATGTTGGTTCCAGAATGGGGAATGGTTTGTAGATGAAAGGTCGATGCCATTCCAGTGACATCTCCCTGGATGCAGAATTGCTCTTGTTTCTGGACACGTCAGATATTGAAAACACAACCTCACCAGGGCCTCTGGGAGGACCACGAGAGTCCTGACTAGAAAAGACTTTCTCTTTTAAGTCGGTAAACTATCCCAAAATATACCAATTTGGGATTGAATTTTTCATTTTCCAGTTTAATGGAAAAAACTTACACAAGATACAAAATAAATAAAGCCAGTTCACTCTCCTCTGGCTGCATATAGGCTTCATGTGATTCACCTAACAGATGACATCTGTTTTCCCTTGAATTGTTAGAATATTTCTGTCTGGAAAAGAAAAGTAAAAAAAAATTTTTCTCATAATTCTTGTAATAAGATTTATATCATTAAATAAACTTCATGCCATTTTTCAAAGAATTCCAGAGATGGTGAGTAAGAAACAGCTTTTGGTTGTATTTTTCATTTTTCTCCATTTGGAAACATTTATTTCTCAGTAGATGACATCTTTGACTAAAGTAAGATAAATATGAAAGGCCCAGGCAAAATCTGTAATTGTACATATACCATACCCTGAAATCTGGCAGTTACTTACATTTCAGAAAATGTTTATCAAGTAATTCTTTCTCTCTGGCTTAGTCAAATTGTTTGCATAGTATTCTCATTAATGTATATAGTAAATTAATCTATCTATTTTACAGATCCATGACATCTTTCATGTTTTTCCCCAAAGTCATGAAGATGAAATTGAATTTATTTTTGCCTCTGAATGCAAAACAGGTTTCCGTCATTTATATAAAATCACATCCATTTTAAAGGAGAGCAAGTATAAGCGATCCAGTGGTGGGCTGCCTGCCCCAAGTAAGAAGTTATTTTCTATTTAAAAAGAGGCAGAAGGTGGGAGGGTCAGGACAATGTAAAGTCTCTTTTGTGTACTTTATAAGCATAAGACAAAGTTTTTGAAGGATACATAATAAATTAATAATACTGGGTAATATTTGGGTGTTGAAATTACTTATTGTTACTTTCTGTTTTTGCCTTGACTATACTTTTTGTTTCAAGTGAGCTCATGTAATTTTTAGATTGAAAAAGCTACTTTTAAAATGTTACAAAGTTATTAGATATTTGTATGTACTAGATTTTTTTATACTGTCTGCACGTATGCTGAAGTTGATTTATAGGTATAGCTCTTCATATTGATATAATTGTTTTCCAAAGTGAAATTAAATATTATGTCAGCTGAAATTAATTTCTTTTTTTAAAGTGTTGGGTTTCCTTCTGGGAAATGTAATACAGATAAATAGGTAAACAAAATGTGTTTACACATACAATGGAATATTATTCAACCTTAAACAGGCAGGACATCTGACACATTCTACAATCCGAACGAACCTTGAAGACACTATACTAAATGAAATAAGCCTGTCATTAAAGGACACATACTGTGTGATTCTATGTATATGAGGTAGCTGCTGCTGCTGCTGCTAAGTCGCTTCAGTCGTGTCCGACCCTGTGCGACCCCATAGACGGCAGCCCACCAGGCTCCCCCGTCCCTGGGATTCTCCAGGCAAGCACACTGGAGTGGGTTGCCATTTCCTTCTCCAATGCATGAAAGTGAAAGGTAAAAGAGAAGTCGCTCAGTCGTGTCCGACTCTTAGCGACCCCATGGACTGCAGCCTACCAGGCTCCTCTGTCCATGGGATTCTCCAGGCAAGAGTACTGGAGTCGGTTGCCATTGCCTTCTCCGTATGAGGTAGCTAGAGCAGTCAAATTCATAAACATAGAAAGTGGCTGCCGGGGACTGAAAGGAGAATGTGTAAGCCTAGAAAAGATGAAATAATGCATTCGATACTTCTGTGTTTTTAAAAAGACTGAGCTACGGTTTTCTACTTTAATAATACAGTTTGTTTTAAAATACTAGACATTTAATGATGTTATGTTGTATGCTTTACTGCCATTTATAACTTAACAGACTCAACATAGCCATTTTTTTTAAATTGTGGTAAAATATGCATAACAAAATTTACCATTTTAAGTGTGTGGTTTCATGACATTAAGTATATTTCCTACTGTTCTGCAATCATCACCACCATCCATCTCCAGGATTCTTTTTCGTCTTCCAGAACTGATTCTGTCCAATAAGTAATATCCGATTTAGTGGTAAATAATTAATAGCTTCCCATTCCTTCCTCCTCTCAGCCCCTGGCAGCCACTTTCTATGTTTATGAATTTGACTGCTCTAGCTACCTCATATACATGGAATCACACAGTATGTGTCCTTTAATGACAGGCTTATTTCATTTAGTATAGTGTCTTCAAGGTTCGTCCGGATTGTAGAATGTGTCAGATGTCCTGCCTTTTTAAGGTTGAATAATATTCCATTGTACGTGTAAACACATTTTGTTTACCCATTCATCTGTCTATTAACAGTGAGGTTACTTCTTTTGACCATTTTAAGTAATGCTGTAATGAGCGTGGGTAGACAAATACCAGTTTGAAATCCTGCTTTCAGTTCTTTTGGGTATATATCCAGAAGTGAAATTGCTTAGTATTTTAATTCTTTAAAGTTTTTTGAGGAACCACCATACACTTTCAATAGCAGCTGCACCTTAATACACCTTAATACATTCCCATTAGAAAGTGCACAGAAGTCCCAATTTCTCTACATCCTTGCTAATAACACTTGTTGTTTTCTGGGTATAGTTCTTTTTTTTGTTTGTTTTGTTTTGGTTTTTTGGCGGGGTTTTGGTAAGAGCCATGCTAATTGATATGCAATGGTATATCGTTGTGCTTTTGATTTGCATTTTCTTAGTGTTTAGTAACATCATATTATTTAGCCAGTTTGTATCTCTTTAGAGAAATGTCTATTTGAATCCTTTGTGGACTTTTTAATTGGATTATTTGTTTTTTCAACATGCCCTTTAACATCATTCTTATTTGGGAAACACTGACCTACAATTTAGGACAGTAGTAAATACTACCTATGACTTGCTCCTTCCCTTAGCATGAATTTTTAAAAAAATCAGACTAGATCTTATATATCCAAGATGGAGTTTTTTTCCCTAAGAGCCTTAGTTTAATTTGACCTTTGGTGTGGAATTGCCCTTACTTGTTCCTCTGTTGTTCAGAAATTAAATCTACTTACAGATTCCAGAAAGTTTAGTGATGAAGACTGGTCAAAGAGCTATGAATAATAATTCACTAAAACAGCATTCTTGGGACAGGGATTAAAAGATAACTTAAAATTTTATACTCGTATTGAAGAATAAGAAGCACTGTCACCTCAGCTGACATTCTTTTCAGAACACTTAGCCCCTGTTCCCTCTCAGTGTCTGCTTCTGAGCCCTTGAGCTTGTCTACCTCTTTCCATTTCCCTCCTTTTTCCTTAGACTTTCTTGCTCCAAATCTTCATCCTTTTCCTTGATGTCCATTTTATTTTCCTCTTCCCTCCTCTTTTTTCTTCCATAAGTGGCTATAATGTGTAACAATTAGTATTGTTATATATTAAATAATACTTATTTTCTGGTGATAAAATTTAAAGTACTAAGTTGAATTTTTGTATCTAAGAAAAATAAAATGAGTCTATTTTTTTAACTTGAGTAGGACCCTACTTAAGATCCTATATCATCTCAGCCTCTTCTCAGCTATCACTTTGAGAGCCAGAGCTGGCAGCAGCTAGGCAGAAGCAGGGGTTTCTTTCTTTTTTTATTTTAACCTTCTCCTTAGGCCACTGAGAGAGCCTTATCTACCAAGACAGAATCTTACAAAGATAAATGGAACATGTTGTTATTTACTATGGTAATATTCAATTTGTTTTTTGCAAATAATAAACAGTTGTATTAAAATTTTCCTTCTCTGGCTTAAGTAGTTTGTTGCATTTCTAGAAGAAATGCCTCGTTGACACATTAGATTGTTTTTGTCTGTCTAAGCAAAGGTCTAGGAATACAAGTGCTTTTGAGTTCTTTTCTGTCTTTACCATAAGAGTCTATTTTGCTGTTTTAACTTTAGTTACATGGATCATTCCATTACTATTGAGAAGACTCATAACTTGGAGTTTTTTTAACTGTAGACTTTATGTTGAGGTGGAATTCACATGACATTAACCGTTTTAAAAGGAATGTTTAGAATGAAGGGAGGCATTTGGTACATTCAATGTTGTGCAGCTAGCTACCACCTCTCTTTAGTTCCAAAGGATTTTCATTATTCTAGACATAACTTTGAATTTTTCAGTGTTCCCTTTTTGAAAAAAAGAGTTTAGAATACTATTTTTCATTGTTTTGTTTGCTTATAGTCTGATGCAAAGTACTGAATTATAATTATATTTATCTTTAGGTGATTTCAAGTGTCCTATTAAAGAGGAAATAGCAATTACCAGTGGTGAATGGGAAGTTCTTGGCCGGCATGGATCTAATGTATGTTCTTTTATTCTACTGATATGTTTAGTCAACATCAGCTGTGTGTATGCTGTACTGAAAATCAGTAGTGCAACTTCATATGACCCCAGTATTTTGAAAATACTGCTAGGGCCTCAAAAAACCCAAGTTGTTGGAAAGGGAGAATCTTAGTTTGAATTCTAAATCTCACCCATTTAATAATGCTGATATTAGAAGTGTTCTGGTTACCAAAGGTCACCATTTGCAGATGCAGTGTTGCATCTTAGTAAGGAAAGGGCTGGTCCATACTTTCCAAGTCTCTCAAAAGTGATTGAGGATATAGTTTGAAAATTATTTCTGAATCTCTTATAGACTACTTGTGTCATTTCTGCATTGGTGCATTTACAGTTCCTGAGGTAGTGATGCTCTTTCATTCACATGTTTATCTTATCTCACAAATGTAAAGTTTCATATACCACTTGCAAATTATAATGGACATTTATACAGAGCATAGATTGATAAGGAAAGGGAGGAAGTCCACCCTCTGTTTTCCTGTTGGCATATGGCTTGCTGTAGCAATTCAATGAATTCTAATTTTTTTCTTTTGCCTTTCATAGTACCTTGTGTTTGTTTCAACTTTCAGTTAGATGGTCAGTTTCATGAGATGTCCAGAAGTCCATCCTTTATATGTGTGATACATAAAGTTAAGTTGAGGTGTGCTACCAGGATTTAGTGAAGGCCTATGATTTCCTCAAATTGATTCAGAAATTTATTGAAGAATTATGTATACTGGCCACTATAGAAGTCACTCACACTTCCTTAGGTGATTAAGGAGAAAGAATGAAGATACAGGCCCCAGGTTTGTTTTTGTTGGTAATGACTTTAGAATGTAATAGGTGACCTTTAAAGTCTCATTTCCACTGGTAGTGTCAATTGGCCTCTGGTTATATACTCAATATATTTTTTTCTGTTTAGGGACCTTTAAATGTTACTGTCAGATGTTAGTGGAATTCCTAAGTTCTGATAATAAAAATTTACACTGATATAAACTTCATGCTGTGTAATGGTTGGATAATACTGAGGGAAACCCCAAAATTATACAGAGCTGAACCTTATTTGGGTAACCTAAATGTCTTTCTGTTACTTGCTATAATGTGCATCAGTTCTTTTCTATCATGCCTATTTATGTGATATATTTATCTCTCTTTCTTACTCTTCTATTTTCCCTCTATTCTTGCTTTATTTTTTTTTTAAGTTATCTTTCCATTTTCTGCTTTTGCAGGTGACCTGTTCACCCAAAGATTTTTAATGCCAGTAATTGAGTAAATCTTTGAGGCTTTTAAGTCTGTTAGCCACTTAGGGTTCTCAAAGTGTGGTCTCTAGACCACAAAGTATCAATACCACCTGGAAACTTTAGAACTACTAGGCCCACCCTAGACCTCTTGAATGGAGAAAGTTGTCTGGGGGTAGGATTCAGCAATCTGTTTTACAAACCCCTCAGGTGATTCTGATGTAAAGTTGTTACAGGAAACAAAGAAAAAAGGAATAAGGAATTAACTATTTATTTAGTTTTGAAAGGCCTGACTTCTAACTGCTAAATCAAGAGCAGAACCAGTCCTGACCTTTTACACAGATTAACACATAACCTGTGAAGCTTCATGAAAGTTTGTTCTGCCATCTCTTATCCTTTGTATCCTTTCTGTCTGTGTCATATAGGCCTTACTTAATGTCAACTGTGTTTATTTATGTATCCATGCATGCTAAAATATGTTTGCAATGATTAAGAAGCTTCTTGAAGAAAATGTGGCATCTAAAAATATTTGCTTTTAGAAATACACCTTTGTTTTCTGTATAAAAGTTTGGATTTTATTAAACGTTATTTGAGTAGGCTGCTGGAAGATTTTGAAAAGGAACAATAAAAGCCATTTATTTAGAATCTCACTGTAATTTGGGAGGAGTATTAAATGAATTCATCTGTGAGTGTACTGGCAGTTTTTTTGTGTTCTGAATGAAGACTTAAAAGATCCTTCATACTTATTTGTAAACTATGCCAGTATTGAAACTGATGGAGTGATTGAGTAGAGTTACTCCCCAACCCAATAGTTAAAACATTTTTGCAAATTTTTACAAAAGACCAAAAAAAAGAAAAAAAAAAAACCACTGCCTAACATACTGCTGCACTAACTGAGAAATAGGAGCTACTGCTGCACTGAGAAATAGACAGGATGCTAAAATTAGACTCTTTTAGGTGTGCATGATTGGTTGACCTGAGCTGTGATACAGATATTTTTTCTTTGTAAAGCGTAGTCGTTTTAATGAAATAATTTTTGTATTTTAAGAAAAGCACACATTTTATCATAGGAAATTATCAGCAGCGTGCAGCTCGGGTGTCCTTTTAACTTTCTGAACAGGATCTATTAAGACATGAACAAAACCACTCAAGCTTATTAACATCAGTGACAAATTAAAGTCAGTGTGTGACTCAAATTATTCTGAGTGAAATTGACTGGTCTTGCCAAGGTCATACTAGCACTGATTTTTATGTTGTTATTTTGACAGATCCAGGTTGATGAAGTCAGAAAGCTGGTATATTTTGAAGGCACCAAAGACTCTCCTTTAGAACATCACCTGTATGTGGTCAGTTATGTAAATCCTGGAGAGGTGACGAGGCTGACTGACCGTGGTTATTCGCACTCTTGCTGCATCAGCCGGGTATTAAGTCCCTGTTTGCAAAGGGTTTCCTGTCATATAAAAAAACCTCTGCTCATATAATACTCCTTTTTAGTAACATGAAAACTGAAACAGCCTATAAAAACCTTAGCCTTCACTTTAGCATTGTATATTCACATAAATGGTCAGAGTGTTACCATACTCCTGCTATAGCATCAATGCAGATATAGCAACAGATAACCTTTTTTTAGTTTTCCCTGGGGGGAAAAAATAATTGTTTTTCCTTTCTCTAGCATTGTGACTTCTTTATAAGTAAGTATAGTAACCAGAAGAGCCCACACTGTGTGTCCCTTTACAAGCTGTCAAGTCCTGACGACGACCCAACCTGCAAGACAAAAGAATTCTGGGCCACGCTCTTGGATTCAGCAGGTACTCATTCTCCTGAACCCGATCTTAAGCGAGATTAGTACATTAGTGCTCTAAACCCGTGTCGTAGGTCCACGTTTCCTGACAGAGCCTTCCCGTCCCTCACCACTGCCTGTCCTTCGGCTGCTGGCTGATCCCATCCCGCCTAGTCTATCAGTTATCAAATAAGGCTGGTTACCTCCTGCTCCAGGCAGGAGCAAGACTGGATGGCCTTTTTGAAAATAAGATTAACATAATCAAGATAACAGCTAGGAAGTGATTTATTCACATGTTTGGATGAGTTCCCAGGTAAACAACGGAACTCGAACGTCATATGGACTGAACTCTTGAGCAGGGAAGCTGCAGCTTTAAGGAATACCCACCTGGTAGCTTTCTTTAACTTCTACCAGCATTTGCAATGGCCACCTTAATAAAAGATAAATCCTCATTTTGTATAGGAGTGAAGAGCACTGTGATTACCTGAATTTAAAATGCTTGATTTCTTAAATATAAATAATGGACTAATATGTTATATCTTTTAATTCATTTTATACCCAAATCCTTTTTTCTGTTAGGTATTTTCACTCATAAATATCTCCTAAAGGGTTAAGAAATTAGTGCAAAACCACAAGGTATAGGTATATTCTGATGTCCACAATTAGAATTTGTAATACGCCAATCTCTGCTTCAACTGGAACATCATCCGGTATACACAGACTTGGGGGAGGTCTGTGTAGCTTTGTAAAACCAAACACTGATCATGAGTTTTTTTTCTGGGTTCTGATTAGGCTTATTCTCTAATGATCATAAAGAAATGTTTTTTGAGCACCTGCTGTGAGCAAGTTAAGTTAATTTGTGCTTTCAGTTTCTCATCAGGTATATGGCTTAACCATCAATAAGTTATACAAGCTGAGTGCAAAGTATTTGTGTTCTGCATGTAAATACCTCCTGGGCTCCAATGATTATTGATAATACTTTGTGTCTGCTTCTGAAATGGATAATTTGATGTGTTCATTAGATTTCCTTTTTTAAATATAACTATTTGTGCTTAATTTCTTGCTTGTCATCTAAAGGAGGGATAGTTAGTTATTAGGGTAGTGGGTTTATGGTATTTTTTCCTTGCTCTCAGATTGTCAAGCTCACATAAGAACTTTACAGAATGTATTACCTCCTCCCAGGTCCTCTTCCTGACTATACCCCTCCAGAAATTTTTTCTTTTGAAAGCACTACTGGATTTACATTGTATGGGATGCTGTACAAACCTCATGATCTACAACCTGGAAAGAAATACCCCACTGTGCTGTTTATATATGGTGGTCCTCAGGTAGGCATATTTCTGTACATATGTGTATGTGTTTTCATTTTCTTTTTTTTTTTAGATAATTTGTTATTTAAATGTCTGGTCAGTTGTTTAAGATTTGAGCATTGCTGAGCCTCTGCTGTTACTGACTCTGGCTTATGCTCTCATTACCCAGTTTAGGAGTTTAGGAAGCTGGGTTTTGTTAGGTAGCGAATTTGAAAATCAGTGTCACTTTCTTTTTTTTGGCCATGCTGCTTTGCTTGTGGGATCTTAGTTCCCCAACCAGGGATTGAACCAGGGCCCTTGGAAGTGAAAGTGCAGAGTCTTAACCACTGGACTGCCAGGGAATTTCCTCAATGTCAATTTCTTAATTCACAGTGAGGACTGTAACTGTCATGGGGAATGTAATAGTCATGTCAGTTAGTAAATATGTTGTATTCTAGGTAGTTATAGTTTCCACTTGTTTGGAAAATGATACTAAATAATTAAATGTCTTGGTTAATAAAGAGTCTTAACAGATATTTTTGAAACCTTTGGTATCCTAATGAATTCCCCCTCTTCATTCTAAGGCCAGATCTCTCAAGCAAGCTATAATACTTTTATCAGCTAGTTAAGGCAGCTGCTGGAGAAGGAAATGGCAACCCATTCCAGTATTCTTGCCTGGAGAATCCCTGGGACAGAGGAGCCTGGTGGGCTGCTGTCCATGGGGTCACACAGAGTCGGACACGACTGGAGGGACTTAGCGGCAACAGCAGCAGCAAGGCAGTTGCTAAATGGCACTAGTCCACACGTGTCACACAGCTTTTAAATAGAGACAGTAAAATTTAAACCTGGGGCTTCCGAAGTGGCGTTAGTGGTAAAGAATCTGCCTGCCAATGCAGGAAACCCAAGACATGCAGTTTTGATCCCTGGGTTGGGAAGATCCCCTGGAAGAGGACATGGCAACCCACTCCAGTATTCTTGCCTGGAGAACCCCGTGGACAGAGGAACCTGGTGGGCTACAGTCCACAGGGTCACAGAGTCATGACTGAAGCAGCTTAGTACAGCACATACTATTCTTCAGCACTGCCAGAAGTTTGCACATTGATTTTCTTTTTTTTCTGCGTTAAATAGTAGCATGTGAGTATTAAGGAAATTTTACTATCAGAGTAAAGTGTTTTGGGTAGGTTAGTTGGTTAACTGGTAATTTTTTTTAAAGTTTAATCTTGTTTACATATCTCACACTGAGCCCCTAAAGAAGTTAGAATTATATATATGTTTTTTCCTAATATAACTCTCTCTCTTTTAAAATTAATGCATTTTGGATTGTGCTAGGTCTCTGTTACTGTCCTCAGGCGTTCTGTAGGTTTGGCCAGCAGGGGCTGCTCTGTTGCAGCTGCGCAGGTTTCTCACTGTGATGGCTTCTCTTGTTGCAAAGCACAAGCTCTAGGAGCATGGGCTTCCCAGCTCAGCAGTTGTGGCTCCTGGGCTCTAGAGCACAGGCTCAGGAGTTGTGCCACTTGGACTTAGTTGCACTGTGGAGTGTGGGATCTTCCCAGACCAGGGATTGAACCTGTGTCTCCTGCCCTGGCAGATGGATTCTTATGTACTGTACCATCAGGGAGGTCCAATTACAACTCTCTAGAATTCAGTAAATATCCTATTTTATAGTTATATCCAGTTATTCAGATCTGGAAGTATATCTAGGTGTCAAGTTATCAAAAACATAAAAGGTAGCTACATAAGCCATAACATCTCAGTAGTGATGATCATACATCAACTTAAGTCACTTTGCCATTGTTTGATGTGTTTTACAAACAAAACATGATTTTCATTGTAGTTATCTACACATAAATTATGAAAGAGTTAAATGAGACTTCTCTTAAAAACTTGGAAGCCAGATCTTTGTGAACTTAAAGGTGTAATATAAGGAATTCAAGAGAGAAATTACAGGGCACTCTTAAAAGCTTTACATGTTCTATTATTTAAATAAGAAGGATGTTTCTTCTTCCCAATGAAGAAATGATATATGAGATATGTGAAAAACATACTATAAAAACTAGCTGGTTATCTAGATATTTAAGACTAAAGGACTCCTTATATTAATGAAGTGAAGTGAAGTCACTCAGACATGCCCGACTCTTTGTGACCCCATGGACTGTAGCCAGGCTCCTCAGTCCATGGGATTTTCCAGGCAAGGGTACTGGAGTGGGTTGCCATTTCCTTCTCCGGGGGATCTTCCCGACTCAGGGATCGAACCTGGGTCTCCCAAATTGTAGGCAGATGCTTTACCGTCTGAGTTACCAGGGAAGCCCCCTTATATTAGTAATTAAGTTTAAAAAGTCTAAGCCATATGAAAAGATAGTGTCACTAATCCAATAGGGAAATGCAAATCAAAACCACAATGAGATAGCACTTCATACCCTTTAGAATAGCTCTTTTTTTAATAAAAAAGAAAATAATAAATGTTGGTAAGGGTGTAGAAAAATTGGAACTCTACTTTGCTGATGGGAATGTAAAATGATGCAGCCGCTGTGAAAAACAATATAGCAGTACTTCAAAAATTTATACATAGAATTATAATCTGACCCAGCAATTCCATTTCAGGCTATATACCCAAAAGAATTGAAAGCAGAGACTCAGATACTTGTTTGAGTTACAAGTATGCAGTGTCAATTGCAACATCATTCACAATAGCCAAAATGTGGAAGCAACCCCAGTGTCCATTGATAGACGAATGGGTAAACAAAATGTGATATATAAAGGAATATTATGCAGCCTTAAAAAGGAGGAAATTCTGACTTATGCTACGTGGATAAACCTTGAGGACATTGTGTAAGTGAAATAAGCCAGGCATAAAAGGATAAATATTGTATTATTCCACTTGTGTGAGATACCCAGAAGAAGCAAATTCATAGAGATAGAAAGTAGAATAGAGCTTGTCAGGGACTGGGGGAGGGATAGGGAATTATTGTTTAAAGAGTTGAAGTTTCTGTTTGAGATGATGAAAAGGCTCTGGAAATCAGTAGTGGTGGTGGTTGTACAGCAGTGTGAATGTACTTAATACCACTGAAATAGAGGTGTTTGTTTCTCAAAGTGTTCTTTGGATGCATTCAAATTTGGTGAGGCCACAGGAAAAGCTGGTGTTCAGTCTGCAGGGAGATTTCACCTTAAGACTTTGAGTGATAGAATCGGTTAGCACTTCAACCCATTGGGAGATCATTCATCCTTGTATTTGATAATCATTTTGATTAGTTATGAAGAGACTCCTTAAGGTAAGACCAGATCTTTCTACTAGCACACAGTAACCTTGCAAAATTTGATTAAATCCTAAAAGTGATCCAAGCCTTTTTTTTTTCCTTCCCTTGGTGGGTATTCAGGTCAAAGTGGAAGTCTTTTTGAATAAGGAACAGTGTCTCAATTCATAACATGAAAGGAATTACTTCCTGATTAAATGTAGCAGTGCCTGCCATAGGACATAAGTGAAACCAAGGAAAGCAACAAATAATTCTATTTGAAGTTGTTAAGGCTGATTGCTTTAAACCTTTTATTGATAACAGTAGTATTGTTTAAAAATGTTTAACAAATACTTATGATGCTTCCTATGTGTCGGACACTTCTGCAAACATAAATGCATAAGAGAGGTTAAAATAGCAGAGTACAGGTTTTGAAGAATTGATACTGAAGAAAACTTTTGAATTCTTGGTGCTCAAGGGCATTATGTTTGAGTACCTTCTTCTAAGAAGAAGCAGGCCTTGAGGCTACAAAGGCAAAAACACTGGCTCTGGGGGAAAATGTTCCTATCAGGCAACTGAGGCCGTCTTCGGTGATTTACAGCAGGCAAAGAAGTGAGTTAATTTTCTTATATGTTTGTATTTGTGTTCTTCTAGGCTTACTACTTCTTTTTGCAGCTCCTTTCCTTTAAAAACAAGCACCTTTGCCCACCAAACACCTCTTCCCAAGGTAGAAAGGAAAACCATCATTCTCTATTTTTCATTCATTCATTCAGCAAATAGTTACTGAGTGCCTGTTATGTACCAAGCAGTATTCTAGGCAGTGAGGATACCACAATGAACAAGTCAGACTAATGTCCCACCCTCATGAAGATTAATGAGGAAAATAAGATAAATTATATAACTTCATATAATGGCAGTGTTATGAATAATTGTTGAGAAGGAAGATAACAAAGTGACTAAAATGAGGGTTCTGATTGGAAGGGCAAAGAAGCTCTCTGAGGTTGCAGAGGATGAGAAGGGATGAGCCATGTTAAAGATCTGAGGGAAGAGCATTCCAGACTGAGGGGAAAATAAATGTCAAGGTCCCGGGGTTAGAACCAACTCAGTATAATTGATAGTAAGACTAGAATACAGTGCTCAAGGGGGAGAAATGGGATGAGATGAGGTGAGAGAAAATAGCCAAGGACCAAATATTGTAGGGTCTCGAAGGCAGTGGTAAGAAGTTTAGATCTTACTCTGATCTAAATGCCCTACCATTAGAAGGAGCCAAGCCATAAAGTCATACCTGGTTTGCATTTTTAAAACATCGTTCTGTTACTATGAGAATAGATTGTATGGAGGACAAGTATAGAAACAGAAAGACCTGTTTGGCAGTTGTTACAGTGGTAACTAAACATCCAGAAGTTCAAAAGGAAGATTTTTTTACATGCCCACCTCCAGTCTAGCTCAGTAAATGATCAGTAGATGTTGATTGAGTGAAGATAGCACCAATTCTTATTTTAATTCCTGACTAACTTGGTTTTCCCAATGGTTTACACCAGAGAACACTTTCTCAATTTTGCCAGAATCCATTTTTTGTTTATTATCTGTCTTTGTTGTTGTTGTTCAGTCCCCCAGTTGTGTCTGACTCTTTGCAACCCCATGGATTGCAGCACGCCAGGCCTCCCTGGCCGTCACCGTCTCCTGGAGTTTGCCCAAGTTCATGTTCATTGCATCGGTGATGCCTTCCAGCCATCTCTTCCTCTGACGCCCTCTTCTCCTCCTGCCCTCAGTCTTTCCCAGCATCAGGGACTTTTCCAATGAGTTGTCTGTTCGTGTCAGATGCCCAGGATACTGGAGCTTCAGCTTCAGTCCGTCCAGTGAATATTCAGGGTTGATCTTTCTTAAGATTGACTGGTTTGTCCCAGGTTCTGGCACCAAGAAATGGAACAAAACAAAACAAAAGATTGGTTTGATCTCTTGCTGTCCAAGGGACTTTCAGGAGTCTTCTCCAGCACCACAGTTGAAGGCATCAGTTCTTTGGCGTTCTACCTTCTTTATGGTCCAGCTCTCACAATCATATGTGACCCCTGGGAAGACCATAGCCTTGACTATACGGACCTTTGTCGGCCGAATAATGTCCCTGCTTTTCAACATACTGTCTAGGTTTGTCATCGCTTTCCTGCCAAGAAGCAGTCGTCTTCTGATTTCATGGCTGCAGTCACTGTCTGCAGTGATTTTGGAGCCCAAGAAGAGGAAATCTGTCACTACTTCCACCTTTTCCCTTCTATTTGCCATGCAGCAATGGGGCTGGATGCCATTGTCTTAGTTTTTAAAATATTTAGTCTTAAGCCAGCTCTTACCCTCTCCTCCTTCACCTCATCAAGAGGCTCTTTAGTTCCTCTTTGCTCTTAGTGTCCACCAAAACCTTGAACTTCTGTAGCTTTTTGCCCATTAGTTAAAGTCTTCTTTTCACTGGAGAGTTTACTTCTGGTGAAGCACTAAACTGCATTTAATTTCGCAGTCATTTTGAAGTATAGTTTCTAGGGTGCTAAAGTTTTTTAAGAATTATCTTACCTTTTGCACTGATCTGTGTAACAGGAAAAAGTAAGCTGACTGGTCACAGTATTTTATTAAAGTACTGAAGTTTTCCCTCTACTGGTCAGAGACAATCCCAGAAGATACAGGTAGGGAGAAAAAAAATGGTCCTGTTCCATCATTTGAAGGATGCATTTCTTTCTCAGGGTAGAAGTAATCATTTTAGTAACTTTTTTTATGGAATAGACTAAATCATATATCTTATAGTAGTTAATATCTTATAATTTTGAAGTCTGTAATTGTTCATTAATCCTCTGAACTTTGCATGTGAAGTTAAGAAAGAAAAGAAATAACATAAACATGAAAAGATTTAAGTTAATTTAAAAATATATCATGGAGAAGGCAGTAACACCCCATTCCAGTACTCTTGCCTGGAAAATCCCATGGATGGAGGAGCCTGGTAAACTGCAGTCCATGGGGTCACGAAGAGTCGGACACGGCTGAGCGACTTCACTTTCACTTTTCACTTTCATGCATTGGAGAAGGAAATGGCAACCCACTCCACTGTTCTTGCCTGGAGAATCCCAGGGATGGGGTAGCCTGGTGGGCTGCCGTCTATGGGGTCACACAGAGTCGGACACGACTGAAGCGACTTAGCAGCAGCAGCAGCAGCAAAAATATATCAGGCAAGGGGAAAGAGAGAGTTACTAAACAGTGACCATAAAAAAAAAACCTGAATTATGCAAGATGAATAAGTTCTCGAGATCTGCTGTGCAAAACTGTCCTATGATTAACAATACGGTATTGTACGCTTAAATTTTTAAGAGGGTCCATTTTATGTGTTCTTGCCACAAGAAAATAATTTCATTTTATAGGCAAAATAATATTAAAAATGTAAGCTTTCTATTTTTTGCAGCATCCTTCCTCTCTAATTTGCTTTTGTATGTTACCATAGAATGCATTTCACTGAAGCTGTCTTTCTTCCTCAGGTGCAGTTGGTGAATAATCGGTTTAAAGGAGTGAAGTACTTCCGACTGAACACCCTGGCCTCTCTGGGCTATGTGGTTGTGGTGATAGACAACAGGGGGTCCTGCCACCGGGGGCTTAAATTTGAAGGCGCCTTTAAGTATAAAATGGTGTGTGAGCATACCAGCATTTCTCTTTTAAAGACATTTGCAGTTTTTGGTGCTTTGTTTGGTGTGAAATCCCAGAGACAGAAATGGGGCAGGGACCGTGAGTGAGTGTGCGTGTGCACATGTGTGAGCATGTGCTTGGGGCGGGAGGGAAGGTGCCAGCCGATCCTCACTAGGCTATTCCAGTCTACCTGTAAGTAGCTTTGTGGAGCTGAGATAGAACCACTTTTACATAGAAACCCCCTCTCTTTCTATTTTTTATGTCCAGTGTAGCCAGAAGGCATCACATTTAGTTTTCAGCATCCTGTACACTAGTAAGAGGAATAACTGAGATTTGTTCTGTCCTCTGTGAAGAGAGAAACCAACTGGTTAGTGCCTTCCTTGTGACAAGCCTCTTTCTCTCTACAGGAAGCTTTAAATGCTACCTTTTAGAGATGCCCCATGTCCTTTCTGCTGCTTTGGGAAATGATGAGAATCCGATGTTCCTTTTGCACAGTAAGGCAGTTACTGTGTTTGCCAGTGTATTGGACATGCTGAGTAAGACATGGGGATTTTCTCCCACAGCCAGTTCTTTGACCTTATGTTGTATTCTCATGTAAGTTTTTGTTTTTATTTTTGTTTTTGGCTCAGTGAAGTGAGATTGTGTGCACTGGCAGGCCTAGTAATACAGATAGGGTGGTGGTGATAGGAATCAGGACTATATAGGACTTTAAAGAAATTGTATGTTCAATTCCTAGAGGTAGATAATGGGCAAAGAGGAGAACAAGACCTCAAGAGTGATTCCTTCCACTTTATTGCATGAAGTTTTAAAGAGAAGTAAAATTAGTCATCCACTTAAGGGGGCTAATTTTTCATCTTTGGGTATAGGAAGGCTTGTTACAAGGAAGATGCTGACCTCTTAGCAGACAACAGAACAAATGGAAATGGGAAATACCCATATGACAAAGGACATTTGGGCTTGCAGTAGGAAAGAACTTTGTGACTAAGGGGTAACTAAACTCTAGGACAGGCTAGCAACAGAAGCTATAGGCTCCTATCTCTAAATAGAGTTAAAAATTTTTTAACTTTTTAAAAAAAAAATTTTTTTTTTTCCAAGCCACAGAATCTCAATCAATAATAAGTTCTTTTCTTAAAAAAAAAAAACAAAACAAAACAAAACACAGGTGTTTTTAGTAAGAACATCTGCCAGCTTTCAAAACACTCTATAATGAGATTTTTATTTATCAGAATCGGTGAAATGTTCTCCCTTTTTTGACAGGGTCAAATAGAAATTGACGATCAAGTGGAAGGACTCCAGTATCTAGCCTCTCAATATGATTTCATTGACTTAGATCGTGTGGGCATCCATGGCTGGTCCTATGGAGGATACCTGTCCCTAATGGCGTTAATGCAGAGGTCAGATATCTTCAGGGTATGTGATTTCCTATGGTATTTCTTTTGCAATAAGGGTAGAATTTTCTATAAATTGAGATACAAGAAAAGAACCAATTTTCTGAAGTTGACAGTATTATGAAATATTAGGGTTTGTGTGTTTAACAGCCATGAGAAATAATAGATTTATCTTGTCAACTTGTGGGATATATATTTATATTTCTTTATCTGTATATATCTGTATGAAATACTTGTCAGCTTGATCAGGTATTAGCTATTAACAGACATATGCCAAATATTATGGGAGATAGTCTTGATTAGTAAAACCCACATTCGTATTGGATTGTTCTTATTTTTTTAATTATTGGGCTACAGCATCTGAGGGCAGGGATCTATCTGCCTTATGCTGTATCCTCAGCAGCCAAGCACAAGGCTTGGCACATAGTAGGTCCTAAGTAAGTCTGTACCAAATGAATAAACTACTAAATATATAAGCAGTGATTACAACTTTATAAACAACCTCTTATGTTAGAGGTTGTAGAAAAATATGTTAGAAAAAAGATGCTAAAAACTGTTAAGCAAATGGAAATAATGAGTAGCATTTTTCTTTTTTTAATATTTCATTAACATTTTATTTTACAGTGGAAATTATTTATTTTTAGGAATAAAAGTGACAAGGTTTTTGTATATTCAGATAATCTTTATTTATAATAACAACAAAATGAAGTCTGAATACTGCCATAATTTTCCCAGGCTTGCAGCTGTCAAGAAAGTAATTACAATATTTAAATATAAAACTGTGGGAGCCTTAAAATGAGACAAGTGTTTAGTACGTAAATATATTGCATTCATTGTTTTAAATTCTGTACTGCCAACAGAAGCTAAAAAAACAAAAAAGAAGAAAATGACTGCTCTTCCTATGTAAAGCTGACACGTGTCCCATATTTTTTTCCTCAGCTTACACTGAGGCATTCATATGTTCTAGTTCAGCCTCCTCTTCTAATGGAGACTCATGTTTATGTTTCATCCAGCCCAGGTTAAGGATTTAGCGTGTGCCACCTCTGTGGAACATGAAGCTATCTGACTCATTAAGTATCAAGTTCTTGACCTTGGCATTCCCCTTTGATTTTCTCAGTTGCCTGAGACCACAGTTGTGAGGCTAAAGCCTAAAGATAATTTTAGCCTATAAATTTGCAGTTACAGACTGTCAGTGTTAACCATTCTTTTCTGAACCACACTTGACTGTCACTGTTATCTTCTGTAGGTTGCTATTGCCGGGGCCCCAGTCACTCTGTGGATCTTCTATGATACAGGCTACACGGAACGTTATATGGGTCACCCTGACCAGAATGAACAGGGCTATTACTTAGGATCTGTAGCCATGCAAGCAGAAAAATTCCCCTCTGAGTAAGTTCAAGCTTTAAAACTAAAATTTTAAATTGTATTTTTTAAGATTGTCTTTAATAGTAAGGAAAGCTACAAATATGACAAAAATAAAACTAATATTATATGGATTACTAGAAAGCATGGCTGTTTTCTTAAAGCTGAATTATAGGCCAGTTCATATAATTTTGGTTTTTTAGGAGAAGGCAATGGCAACCCATTCCAGTACTCTTGCCTGGAAAATCCCATGGACGGAGGAGCCTGGTAGGCTGTAGTCCATGGGGTCGCTAAGAGTCGGGCATGACTGAGCGACTTCACTTTCACTTTTCACTTTCATGCATTGGAGAAGGCAATGGCAACCCACTCCAGTGTTCTTACCTGGAGAATCCAAGGGACGGGGGAGCCTGGTGGGCTGCCGTCTCTGAGGTCGCACAGAGTCGGACACGACTGAAGTGACTTAGCAGCAGCAGCGAGTTATATTTGAAGCAATTGCTTAAGTGCTAAAAGAATCTTTATTAATTAAGTATACCACTGTTTCCCTGGAGGAGGGCGTGGCAACCCACTCCAGTATTCTTGCCTAGAGAATGTCCATGGACAGAGGAGCCTGGCAGGCTACAGTCCATGGGGTCTCAAAGAGTTGGACACAACTGAGCAACTAAGCACAGCACAACACCACTGTTTCAGAGTGGAAAAAATTCCATTTCTGCTTACGTATATTTTACAAATAGCATATATGATTATTCCTTTTCTAGGGACATGCTGTAATTATTGATGTATGATAATATCTTAATAGGAAATTGAACACGTTTGATTTTTTTCATTACATGTAGCATCTGGTTAATATATTACTAATTTAATATTGAAATGTTGAATCCTTATTCTAACATTACAGTATACGGAAGTTATTGTAGTAGGTTATGGTTAGTTTTAACAAGTTAAGTAGTTTTCACAAATACTCTATTTTACCTCATCTTCTGATATTTCCATTTCTCCAGACCAAATCGTTTACTGCTCTTACATGGGTTCTTGGATGAGAATGTTCATTTTGCACACACCAGTATATTACTGAGTTTTTTAGTGAGGGCTGGAAAGCCATATGATTTACAGGTGAGTTATTTTAATTTTCTGATTAATATAGTCATGATTCATGATTGGTTACTTTGAAATATAATAAACTATGGAGTGAGGTTGAATTTTCAGCTGTGGCCACTGTCTGCTTAAGAGAACTGAAATACTAGGCATAGTTAGCAGTGCCTCTAGTTGGTAAAAGTTAAGATTTTGTTCTGTTGAAGTCAGGATGAAAATTGGCCTGTCCGATTACATGACTTGTGTGTCTGTATCTGCTTTCAGTTTGTAGTCGTGGACAAGATGACAGGAGTCCATTCACTATCCTCCTTTGCTTTTCTTCTTCCCCTTGGAAGGGTGAGGAAATGCTGCTTGATTTCATTGTAAAGGATTTTTAGGACCTGAATATATGGTCTTTTAATTTTCTTCTATTTTATATTGACACTGGGGCAGAAACCAAGTTACCCACCTCCATTGCTCCATTATTAAAAAAAAAAACTTTTAAGAGAAACCGTTCTTCCTTTTCTTCCTTGTTTCTGCTCCTTGCATGGATTATATGCTCGTAAGAAATGAAAAATATTACTTTCCTTCTTTTATGTTTCAGTTGGCATTTCTTTGGGTAAACTCTGGGATATTTGCTGTAGCATCAGTTTCCAAGGGTCTCGGGGCCCTTCTATATACCAAACAGTTTTTCTTTACGTGAATTATGTCAGTGGGTATTGCTCTTACATTGACTAAGAAAATCTTAAAATATTTATTTATTTACCAATGATAAACTATTATTACATGTTAGCACAGATCACATTTTTTTAATGGGGGAAAAACAATTTAAAGTTTACTGAGAAAGTTAGTACTGTTTTACATATTTGTAAATCCCTTTAATATCTGACTTAATAAGAAATAACACCTCAATGCTCATATCTACTTCTGTTGTGAAATGTTGTTTTGGCTAAAGTAAATGAAGAAATTTCAGCCTCACAAAATACCTAGCTAAGAAATGGGAGTAATATTTTAGCTTTTTCAGATAATAATAGCTGTTCTTCTTTGTTGCTGCACTAAAACTGGACAAATGGTAGTTCTTAAAGGTTAGTTTTAGTGTAGAATCCGAAGCCATATCTGTAAACTTCTCATGCTCTGTTATAGTCTGTTGGGTGGATCTTGTACTTCAGATGCATCTTTTATCCATGCATTGGTCATCTGGAAAACACTGGTTCACTTCTAATTGTTGACTCATTTTATCATACAATATTTTTTAAATCACATACATTAATACTACCACTAATGCCAAGAGAAAAGTCTTCCAGGTATTGGAAACTCATGAAATAGTAGTTGATAGAATGCAAGTTTTCCAAAATTCTAATTTTCACTTAAAATCTCACAGTTTATCACTAGCAGCAAATACTGTCAATGTTGTCTTTGAAGTAGCCAGCTATTATTTTTGAGAAAATGTTTGCCAAATAGCCAAGTCTAAATCACCGTAGATGTCTTTCTTTCAAGTGTGAAAATGGAGTTCCATTTATAAGCTCAGTTTGAGAGACCCTGGCAATCCAGTGGTTAAGATGCCACACTTCCAGTGCAGGGGGCATGGGTTCGATCCCTGGTTGGGGACTTAAGAGCTTGCATGCCTCGAGGCACAGATAAAAGAAAGAAAACTCAGTTGTACAAGTCTTTCCCTTCAGACATCCTGTAGCAGAAGTGCTTTATGCATTCTGCCCGTTTTATCACCACAGAATATAAAAAGACCTCTGCTCAAGGGTTGCAATTTAATAAAATTCTAACTTCTGCTTAAATGAAGCTGGCATTTTTTCTTATTTACTAAAGTGTACGTCACTGATTTGATTCATGCTAAGGCACCAGCAGTTTTACCCACCGTTGCCTTTCATTATCAGTGCAGATGCCAACACAGTGAATAAACGCTTATTCCTTAATGTCTTAGTTTTGTCCTGAAAGTAGTTTTGACCCTGTGTATCCCTTGAAAGGGTTTCTGAAGACTCCAGAAGTCTGCAAACCACACTTGGAGAACCATTGATCCTTCTGTAAGCTTAGTGATACATAGGGAATTACAAAAGGAAGAGGGGCTTCCCCAGTGAGATGCCACACTTCCAGTGCAGGGGGCGTGGGTTCCTACCTTGGACAGAAACTAAGAGCCTACACATCGTGGGGCATGGCCAAAAAAATTTTTTAATAATAATAAAAAAATAAAAGGAGGGGAGCCTTTACATTGGAGGTGTGTATGCAATATCTTGGAGAAGCTCTGCTCCATGTTATTATTCCTGTTGAGAATCTCTGGAAAGCTTTGGAAGGAGATACTAAGTTCTTATTTTTTGTATTTTGATTTGGTTGTTGTTTTTTAAGATCTATCCTCAGGAGAGACACAGCATAAGAGTTCCTGAATCTGGAGAACATTATGAACTGCATCTTTTGCACTACCTTCAAGAAAACCTTGGATCACGTATTGCTGCTCTGAAAGTGATATAATTTTGACCTGTGTAGAACTCTGGTGTACACTGGCTGTTTAACCAAATGAGGAAGTTTAAATTTAATCAATAGAGAATTGATCATCACATTTTGGTACTTGCCACATAACATCTACTTCTGAAAGTACATCTGGTGCCACGCAGGTGTTTACAGCTTGTGGATAGTAATCTCATACCTTAACCATACACACACAAAATTAAATGACACGTATTTCTAAGGGACCCAGCAATACCTTGAGAATCACTGAAAGAAATAAGACATTAGCACTATGTATTCATACTACCTTATTTTCATTTTTAATAGCATTATGAAACCTCATGGACTTAGTGTATTTTTACAGTATACTTCGGAATTTGTTAAAATATGATGATATTAGTGATTGGCTTGGTTCAATTCCAGAATCTCTGACTAGTTACAGATTTGATAGCACTTAAATGTAATTGAATAGCTTCTGCTTCGTTGCTTGGGGTGTATCCAGCATGTTATAAAGTAATCACTATTAAACCTATGACTTAACCAATCATTAACGATTGTTCAGGGTTAAGTTAGTGGCCTCCTAAAGACACTTACTTTGTTTCATTCAAACTCTGACCAGTTTTTAGCCAATTTAAATTGTATCTAGTATAAATGGTTCTCTTTGATGATATGACCGAGTGGGTTTTTCTTTTCACATAAAGGCAAGTAACTGTATATGTAGCATGATTATAATATTGATAATTACAGGCAGGAAAATTTTAATCAGATAATTAGAGCTTAAATATTTGCAGGCAGTTCCTTTCCCTTTGGGAAAAGAAAAAAGTACACATTCACTCGTATTCTTCAGAAAATTTAATGGTGCCATTTTCCATTGGGTATTTTCCTCACTGAAATGTTCCAGAGTTTTAGGGCAATGGAAGGGAATTTTGGTGGAGTCGGGGAGACCAGGGTGTGGAGAATGGCAAGGAGAGGAGAAGGCAAGGGTCTGCTTAAGAACTAAGCAGAAGTATAATCTGACCAAAAATACTCATGAAAAAGTTTCAGAATTGAAATTTAAACTCCTAGAATATTAGCTAAGGAAACCAGAATTAAGAAATCACTCTCTTGCCAACAGTTACAGACTAACATTATTCAGGGGAAGAAAAGCTCCTTACAGTTACTTTTACATTTCAATTCTAATTTTTTGTTATTTTCTTCTTAATTTTGGAAGCCTTGCAAATTGAAACTTTCTTGAACCTTTATAAATTATTTGAGCATCATTTAAATATTGTGATCTTAAAATACAGAGGTTTCCAGACAACCTCTTTAGCATAAACTGATCCCCAGCCAGCCATGACTCTCTTTTTCAGTGTTCGAAGCTTATAAGCGATTTCTTGAGTGGTCATGACATGTTCCTGATTTAGCCCTAGAGCTTGACTATTAAGGGAGCTCATAGTGCTGATTGGGATCTGTCATCTTAGCATCTTAGGGTGCTAGCTGGGTCACATTGGAGCCAATGTCAGAGAAGGCACCCAAGAGTTTGACCCTTTTTATCACAAGCCTCAGTGTTCGGAAAGTCGTTATCAGTACTTCTAAACAATATTCCAAAAGAAAAAAATTTTACTCTCTCTCACCATTACAGAGTGAATAGATTCCTAATCCTAGAGAGCACAGCCTCCGTTAGTAAAGATAACTGTGCTTGAGACGTGGGCCTCATCTTTGAGGGCCACACGGGAGGTGGGAGACGTCCAGAGATGGCAGGGTGACCTGGTGGTTCTGTCCACGGAGGGGGATTGGGTTTTGCTGTTTTTGTATTTATACTGTATTATAGGTACCACACTTTTCCCTATGACTGTATATGTATGGATTTTCTTGTTTATGATATTTTCCCATGCTGAGATATGTTTATATTCTTTTCAATGTTAAATTAAATTGATTTGGGTAATATTCTTCCCCAAGAAAGTGTTTTCCCCCATGACTTAAGTTTGTATCTGATTACTGAAGACCATTTTTGTTTGTGGACCTAGTTGGCCTCCGAGGATATATCCTTATATAATATGCAAAGTAGAAATGGTATACAGTAGCTTTTAGACAGCTGTTCATTTGAAACCTCTTACCCAATATGGCTGTGTTTTCAAAATGGCATCTCGTATTTTACCAAAACAAACCTTAAAGGAACCTCATGGACTCTCAAATTCACAGATATTTTCCTTTTGCATCTTGCCATCTGCTTTCCTCCCATCGCAAGGAATGCTTCTGTTATCATTCCCTGTCAGTCAGTCAAAGGCCATTCTCCTTCTATAGAGAGGGAAAATACCTGACTGAATTTGCATGCAGAAAGACAACTTGACTGAATTTGATTTTTAAAATCAATGGGAAAAGCATAGTCAATTCAGGCAATCTGTAGAAACCTCACTAAAACTATTTGTACCCTATGTATGGGCAACAAACTAAAAGGCAAGAGTATAGCAACATTTTTAGTGAGAACCAAAAAGCTCTAGGTTAAACATCAAGGGGGAGTTTTGCAGGTTTGATAATTGAGTGCACTTGAACAGCCATCAGGTAGGTATGGTTGCTTGTGTGTTGAGCAGGGAGACTCAAGATCTCATTCATCTGGATGCTTTTGAAAAGAAATGCACTCTTGAACCTCACTCTTAGAAATTTGGATTTGGTTGATTAAGTGGAGACCAGGAATCTGCATTTCTAACAAGCTTTCCAGGTGTCTCTAAAGCAAGTCATTTGTGGAGCTACTTTAAGAAACTCTCCTATAGGACTGAGTTGGATTAAGAAAATAATAGGTGATTTTTACACTGGACTGATTTTCAAGAACGTAAAACAATAGTCAAGATAGCTCCTCATACAGTAATTATTGGCTGTTTTTTCACTGTGAAAAAAGCAGAAGGTATCATTAACTGTATCTCCCCTTGGTCTGGAGATTAATTTTGGAATGAAGGTTTTTCCCTCTTGCTGTTCCTGGCTTGTTTCCAATGCCTCACACATAAGAGGAAGAAGTCACAATGCATGCATGATTTTTCAAAAGAATGAGGTAATAGGTAACTGATGCTTACTTTTACTTGTTTTATTTCTTGAAGAAAAGTGTATCCCACCTCTCTGTAACATTGTCTCTCTTTAGGTGGAATGATTCCTATGAGATCTCTCATTATTATAGAATTACAGAACTTTCAAGCTATTATATCTTTGATATAATCTGATGTTCTCATTTTTTAGAGGAGGAACCTCCATATAGAGAGGAGAAAATATACCCGTGGCCACACAGCCCCTTAGTGCTTTGTCAGTGCTAGACTCCATCCAGATATCCCAGCTCATGGTAGTTAAATGATATGTAGAAAAGGCAAATTTTTAAAGAAGTATTTATTAATATATTCCTATGAAACATTTTAAAGATAACATAAAATGGTTAATTTTTCCATTCTGAAGTAAATGCTAAGCATGCTTATTAATGAAGCAGTACTTCTCATTAGTATATGACATTCTGAAGTTAATTAAAATTGTTAAACTCAACGTGTCTTCCTTGGTGTAGTGGGAGGTTTGGGGCTTGGGATATAAAGTGCTTGTTTAAGCCTAGGAACCCAAATTAGAGCTATTTAAAGTAAGCAAAAAGACATAGCCATATCTAAACTAAGATATGGAAGCTGAGTGTCCATTCCCAGCAGACGTAGGAAACTTTCCTGACTCTCACCTTTCCACAGCCCAACCTCACCTGTCCATCTTGCAGCCTAAAATATGAAGGCATGTTAGTGCAAGGTGCTGGCTCCAGTTTTTTCTTACTTTGTCAAAAGACAATTCTAGGTAATCATTTAAGAAGTCCCTCACAGAGAGAGAGAAGTAGTGTTTGTATGTTTGTTTTTAAATAACCCAAATACAAATTTATGTTGTATTCAGCACAATTGGAGTTCAGGTCTTTAATTTTAGAACATAAAGTGCCTGCTGTTTTAAGCGTTGACTTGTATAAAAAGAACTGCATGTCTCACTCCAGTAAGTTTATGGGTTTTCTCATTTTCAGCTACATGGCTTTTAATCATGTAAAGTGAAACCTTAGTTTTGTTGCATTTTATTACAGGTTCTTTGTTGCAATAAAGATGCTGCTAAAATTAATTGATGTAAATGTCCCTTTTTCCCCCATTCCGCATTTGTACACTCTTGCTTTGACTAGTGGCAACCGTGACTGGTTAAAACACACAAACAAGGTCATGTGCTTGCAGTGGAGAATGGAGACTGCAAGGTGATTGATTACATGTGGTTTCTAGTATAGGTACTAACCAAAGATACATCCAGGCTTCCTTGATAGTTCAGTTAGTAAAGAATCTGCCTGCAATGCAGGAGACCCTGGTTCGATTGCTGGGTCAGGAAGATCCCCTGGAGAAGGGATAGGCTACCCACTCCAGTATTCTTGGGCTTCCCCTGTGGCTCAGCTGGTAAAGAATCCGCCTGCAATGCAGGAGACCTGGGTTCGATCCCTGGGTTGGGACGATCCCCTGGAGAAGGGAGAGGCTACCCGCTCCAGTATTCTGGCCTGGAGAATTCTATGGACTGAATATTCCATGGGGTTGCAAAGAGTCGGATACAGCTGAGCATCTTTCACTTTAAAAGATGCATCCAGACACAGAGGGTGATGTGTTTTGTATGTGTAAGTGATTCCCAGCACCCAGAGCTGGTACTCCAAGGGTGGGCGATGCTTGGAGCCAGTGATTAGCATCTCCTCCCTGAGCAGCTGGCAGTTTCTCTGGAATACCTCTTGGAGTTGACAGTGGTTTCTGCATGCTCCCTAGGAAGTTACAAGGGAGTTCAGAGTAATACTTTCCTCAGAGATTTCTTTGGCAATTCTCTGGTCTTTAAGGGCAGAACTAGAGAAAAGGTGGAGGAAAGAAGCAGATGAACCCCTCTAAAAATAGTAAATTTATATTTGTCTCATAATTCTTCCAGAACAGACCTTCAGTTTGGATTCTATAGCCCTCTGAAGTTGTATGCAAAATACTCCATGAATGAGTGGGGGTGCATTCCGGGGAGCAGGGCTTTCACATCAGATACTCAAAGGGATAATGTTTAAAAAAAAAAAATGCTGTGTTCTATATTATGGTCTTTAAACTTTATATATAAAAATTTAGAAATAAAAGATTAAACATCCTACTGCCATAGACCTATCCTTTTTCCCTCATGACATATTTTAAAAAAAGGAAAAAAAGACATTTAAATGACTCTGGGATAAACTAAGGTGCACTAGGTTAACCTGTTGAGGTTACTTTTAGCCAGAAATGATCAGCCAGACCCACCCAAACTAAAGAAATTTAGTACCTCAGCGCACATATAATTTATGGCACTCCAGGTGAGAAACTTTTATAGACTATGATCTCTTTAATTTACCCAGGATTATTGCTAATCAAAAATCAGCTTTCAAACTGGTCATAATCATCCCACAAAGATGGATGGCAGTGCAGACTTGCCAGTGGCTCTTGGGCTCCAGGGTCCTATCAGAGCAAGTGTATGACCTCAAGGCCTCCGACGGCCCTCTGGCCTGACCTCACCCACGCAGTGGTTATGAGAAATAAGGATTGGTCCCTTGGTGCTTTGGAGGGAGCAGAATTAAAACAATTGCAGTATAAGGATCCATAACCATAATTTTATTTGGGGCTTGGAGCAATTTGGGGAATTAGCAGGATTTAAATAATCAGCCTAGTTCTGTCCACAGATCTGGTGCCCTGGCCATGCCACCCTGGATGGGGGTGAGCTCTCACTGAAATGGATTACATGGGATCAGCTCTGACACAGGGAATGAGATTTCTGAGTTTGTGTGCACCTTGCTGAAAGATACACCTTCTAAATTGGCTCCCTACTTGAGTTCTTGAAATAGAAGTTTGGGAACAGGACAGTGTCCTTAGCCAGTGTCAGGAACCCACTCCCTGCCACTGCCCACACCTGCACATCTTCACTGGAAAAGCGCTCTGTGGAAGGACATGGTTAAGCGTTCTTCTCAGACTTCCCTGGTGGCTCAGATGGTAAAGAGTCTGCCTACAATGCAGTACGATCCCTGGGTCGGAAAGATCCCCTGGAAAAGGAAGTGGCAACCCACTCCAGTATTCTTGCCTGGAGAATCCCA
>NW_011494606.1:6619844-6629781 GCF_000754665.1 Bison bison bison
CTTCTAGCATTCTTCTCACAAGTGACAGTTATTTGCAGGAAGGTCCTCCGGCCAGGTAGGTTCTGGAAACCACGGTGCTCTTCTATGAAATGGATTTTCCATGTTGGCTCGGTTTCTGGGCACATGTATGGCCACAGTGCCATCCCTCAGCAGGCATGTGAATGCCACCCTCTGTACTTAACGTACTTGGGCACTTAATGGTGTGTTGCTGAGCCATGTCATTGTTTTTCGTTGTCTCAACTGTCCATCCTCATTCCTGTCTCTGCTCCTACCTCCTCAATCCAGAACCTTCAATGTCATGCTGGGTTGGAGTAGAAAGTGAAGATAAAAAATTCCACCTGGAGCTGGAAATGGCAACCCACTCCAGTATTCTTGCCTGGGAAATCCCATGGACAGAGGAGCCTGGCGGTCTGTAGTCCATGGGGTCGCAGAGTCGGACATGACTTAGCAACGAAAACAACAAAATAACAAGTGGCATCTGAAGTTTCTACACCCAAGGTAATCTGTGAGATGAGATGTGATGTTTGGTCCCCTCATATGGAGTCCTGTGTTGATTTAAAAAAAAAAAAAAAGCATTAAGGATGCTTTAGGAATGCCCATCACTCAGAGGGCAACGATTCGTATTCCAGGCTCTGAGCTCCTTTTGTAAAACCCTATAGACTATTAGCTATTTGAAGTGAGTGTGTAATTGTTCAGAACATGTGGATTTCATGTATTTGAGTTCCTGTCCAGTTGCTGTCAGTTTTTCTTCTGCTGCCAACTTGTGACTCATGAACAACTAGGATCTCTTGTTCTTTCATTTCAGGGGCTGTTCCAGGGCTCCAATTAGTAACTTGATTATTACAAGGTGCTGAATATGTTGGTAACCATATTGTTATATACCTCAAGGAAAGGATTCAGATTTTTATTTTTAAAATATTTTCGTTCCCTTCTCTTTTGAATTTTATATCCATGTATCAGCTCAGACATGCCTAGCCTATAGATGGGGATATTTATTATGAAATGGGCATTTTTTTGAAGAGAATATTTTGCTTGAAAGGCAAAGGACTGAAAGATTTGTAGGTTGTTGATTTTGTTACTTCATACTGGAGCTTTCAAGTTTTCATTAAAGTTTTGTTTTCTACTTAAAAAAGATTTCCAAGTGACTTTCTTCAGAGAAGGAGAAATATCGTATGACATCCCTTATATGTGGAATCTAAAAAGAAATGATACAAAGAACCTACTTACAAGACAGAGACCCACAGACTTTGAAAATGATCTTATGGTTGCCAGGGGAAAGGAATAGTTAGGGAGATTGGGATTGACATGTACCCACGGCTATATTTAAAATGGATAACCAGCAAGGACCTACAGTATAGCACACGGAACTCCACTCAGTGTTATGTGGCAGCCTGGATGGGAGGGGAGTTTGGAGGAGAGTGGATACATGTATATATATGGCTGAGTCCCTTCCATGTTCTGAAACTGAAACTGGCACAACATTGTTAATTGGTTATACCCCAATACAAAATAAAAGGTTAAAAAGAATTCCAAATGACTTCAAAGAAGCAGTTGCCAACTTCACTGACCAAATACAGTAGCAATCATGTGCCAGGCCTGTGTAGACCATGAGGAAACGAAGATGGAGAGGACCTTGCCCTCAGCAGGTCCTCAGGACCGACTTCACCTCCCACCTCACTAGTGCACTCGGCAGAGCACTGCCACCTCCTTAACGGCATGATAAATTCACACTGTCTCACTCCTGTCCCTAGTCAAATCCACTCGACACTCAAAGCCCTTGTCACCTCACGTTCCCTCACATGGTCTCTTCTCTCACCCACAAGCATCTGGAAAGTTTCCTCTCTTCTTTTAATTAGTAGAACACATGCTTTGAGGCCAGACCCAGGCTCCTCTTGGTACCCTACAGAGCTTATATGAGAGTCTCCCAGCCAACATAGGTGGTATTGCACAATGGTACCAGCGTCAGCTTTGGAGCCTGGCTTCAACCCTTGCCTCTGCTACTTGCTATCTTTATGGGCTTGTGCATGTTTACACAACACTCTGATCCTTGGTTTCCTTAAGTGAGAAGTAGGAATAGTAGCAGAACCCTCCTCAGTGGGTTATTGTGAGGATTAAATTCGTCTAATATACTAGAAGGCACTTGGTGCCTGGCATGCAATAAAAGTGCTCAATAAAAATTATCTTAGATTTAGCACTCAATTTTATACCATACTGTTTGCCTCTGATTTTGTTTCTGCACTTAGATTGGAGACTGTTAGACTAGGCACTGTATTATACTTGGTTAACTCTCCCCATCATACCTACTATAGCCAGGTAGGAATCACTTATTAGATATTTGAATATCAAAAAATTTTTAATGAAAAAATTATTTTGACCTCCCCTATATGGGATCATCTAATGGGAGAAAAGTTATGGCCAACCTAGATAGCATATTGAAAAGCAAAGACATTACTTTGCCAACAAAGGTCCATCTAAGTCAAGGCTATGGTTTTTCCTGTGGTCATGTATGGATGTGAGAGTTGGACTGTGAAGAAAGCTGAACCGAGAATTGATGCTTTTAACTGTGGTGTTGGAGGAGACTCTTGAGAGTCCCTTGGACTGCAAGGAGATCCAACCAGTCCATTCTGAAGGAGATCAGCCCTGGGATTTCTTTGGACGGAATGATGCTAAAGCTGAAACTCCAGTACTTTGGCCACCTCATGTGAAGAGTTGACTCATTGGAAAAGACTCTGATGCTGGGAGGGATTGGGGGCAGGAGGAGAAGGGGACGACAGAGGATGAGATGGCTGGATGGCATCACTGACTTGATGGACGTGAGTCTCAGTGAACTCTGGGTGTTGGTGATGGACAGGGAGGCCTGGCGTGCTGCGATTCATGGGGTTGCAAAGAGTCGGACACGACTGAGCGACTGAATTGAACTGAACTAAATTGACAGGTTATAGGTTCCTGAATACCCATCCACCAATCTATTTGTAAGACTGCAAAAGAAAATTCTGCCCAGATTTAAGCTTTTAAGGCTCCTCTGAAATGTCATTGGAATTTCTATCCTTTGTCCCCCACTGAGGCTTTAGGTCTGGAAGAGTGGTACTTCTGAGCCCTGCTTGCAGTCACAATTGCCAAGGGAGCTTATAAAAAGGTGGATGTCTGAGTCTTTCCTGGGGTCAGTGGGGGAGGATGTCAGCCGTATTTTAATAATTTTTGATAAGCTCCCTAGATGATACTAATGTACAGCCAGAGTAATGTAGAACCTTTGAGACAGAGCATTGGAAGACCGCATTCATGGAATGTTAGAGCCAGAACAGAAATCATCTTGGACTTCCCTGGTGGTCCAGTGGTTAAGAATTCGCCTGCCAGTGCAGGGACATGGGTTTGATCCCTGGTCTGGGAAGATGCCACATGCCATGGAGCCACTAATCCTGTGTGCCACAACCACTGAGCCTGCGTGCCTTAGAGCCTATGCTCCACAACGAGAGAAGCCATCACAGTGAAAAGACCACCTACTGCAACTAGAGAAAGTCCATGCACAGCAGTCCATGCACAGCAGTGAAGACCCAGCACAGCCAAAAATTTAAATAAATAAATAAAATCAGTGACCCCTCCAATCATTTTAGAGATGAGGAAACTAAATCCCAGAGAGGACCACAGAGCCACATGGCTGTCAAGTGGCAGAGCCAGTGCCAAAAATCAGGCCAACTCCCTGAGGTACAGGCATGTAAAATGACAAAGGCACAGAACCAGTTGGTAACTGAAAGAGACACTTGACTGCGGTCCCAGGAGTCCTTCTAAATTTCCTAAAATCTCAACTGTTATCATTTTTATGATCTCCATATCAGAAACATAAAACTGAATAAGAATACATCTTAGAATCAAGGAAATATGGAATTTGCCTGAAATCTGAGTTCCTCTGGGGACTCATGCTGAGCTCAGAAAGCCTGTACTGGGTGGGTCTTGGATATGAATCTCCCTGAACTTGCCCAGAGAAAGAAGGGGGAGCATGAGAAAGACTAGCATATTTGAAATCTGATAGACTTGTGTTCGAGTCCAGCAGTTGTGCTCTTGAGCAAGCCCTTGGCTTCTGTAACCTTGGACTCTACAGTGGGGTTCTAATACCTTCTTCACGGAGTTGCAGTGAGGTCAACATGTTGGAAGTGATTTATGAAGTTGGCATTCCTGCCATTGATCTGACCTCATCTCCTCCAAGGAGTGAAGGGCTGCCAAGGGGAGCAGTCTGCTTTCCAAGACCTGAGCTGTCAGACTCAAGCCATGGGGAGAAGTTAGATGCTGGGTGGGGAGGGGAACATGAGTCAGCCCCAGAGACCTTGGGAGAAGACCAGGTTCCAGGACGAGTAAGGAGGGTGGGGACAGAAGCCTCCCATGGGGGTGACCAGGCTCTGCCTTGACCTCAGATACTTCTCATTGGCCTGACTGAAGGCTGATCTTCCAGAATTACACATTAACTTGGATGAAGGTATCATTAACTGTAAGACCCCTGTTAGCATAGCATGTTTTACCTGTGAGCAGTTGACACATTTCCCTCTGAATACCAGCTGTGTGCTAAGTTGCTTCAGTCATGTCTGACTCTGTGATTGTACGGACTGTAGCCCGCCAGGCTCCTCTGTCCATGGAGGTTCTCCAGGCAAGAATACTTGAGGGGGTTGCCACGTCCTTCTCCAGGGGATCTTCCTGACTCAGGGATCAGACCCATATCCCTTATGTCTCCTGCATTGGCACCCTGGTTCTTTAGGGCCACCAAGGAAACCCTGAATATCAACTGCTAGCACCTATATGGTGAGTGCCCCACTGCTTACACTATATTTCCTCATGACAGCATCATGTTCAATTTGATCTTCATAGTAAGCTAAGATTAGTTATGCAGTATTAATACCCTCCGTCCACCAGGTTGCTTTTTTATTTTCTTCCTCCAGAGAAAGAAATGAGAGCTCAGGGAGGTTGTGTGCCTTGTCCAAGGTCACAGTGCAGAAGCAGAATGCTATTCCTGGCTTCACTCATCCTTGAGCAAGCAACATGAGTTGAGCAGCTGCCATGACCTGGCTCATGCTGAAGGATTCAGGGATCTGGGAATGCTCAGAGGAGTCAGTCTACTCTCCAAGGGTTCTCAGTCCAGAAGTGGACATAGATGTATAAATAAAAGAGGGTCAGTACAAAGAGAGATGTCGAGTGCTGAGTCTTGTGTGAGCCCCCCCACCCCCAGGAGGCAGGGAAGAATGGCAGTTAGAACAAGGGGCTTTGACCTAGAGAGTCTATCTTCCTGTCTCCCACCGAATCACTTCCTACTGTGTGACCTTGGGCAAGTTACTTAACCTCTCTGTGCTTCAGCCACCTCTTCTATAACATAGAGTTATTAATGGTACTACTTCATGGAGTTGCTGTGAACTTCAGTATGAAAAAAATGCATGCAGAATTCCCAGTATCTGACACACAGCACTCAACAAATATGAGTGACTGTTTTCTCTGGGCAGTGGCAAAGAGGATGGTCAGGGCTTCCCAGTGGTTAAGAATCCACCTTGCCGTACAGGGGACACTGGTTCAATCCCTGATCTGGGAAGATCTCACATGCCTTGGAACAAATAAGCCTGTGCACCCTAGAGCCCAGGAGCTGCAACAAGAGAAGCCACAACAATGAGAAGTCCACGCTCCACAATGAAGAGGAGCCCCCGCTCACCACAACTAGAGAAAGCCCATGCACAGCAACGAAGGCCCAGAGCAGCCAAAAAGAAATACATAAATAAAAAAAATTTTTTACAAGAAAAGAGGATGGTCAATAGGGCTGCACAGAGGAGGTGGCATTTGGATTAGGTGTCAAGGAGTGAGTTTCTCCAGGTGAGAGTAAGTCATTCTAGGCAAAGAATCCTTTCCTCACAGGCATGAAGCGGGTAAAGTTTGGGAGCTGGCACTCTGGAAGGCGGGAAGCTGAGTGTGGCTGGGGAGGGCTACGATAGGGAAGGGGAGTGCTGAGATGGGCTGTAAGGGCCTTAAACAGTGAGAGCCCATGGGATTGTGCATCTGCCCCCTGTCCCTCTCCTGGTGGCTGCACCTCTACAGATTCAGTTTGTCTGAGAGACCAGAAGAGAAGGTGGGTCATGAGCATATATACTTAAACTTTATTGACTGACTTTTGCCCTTGCTGGGTCTTTGTTAGGCTGTGCAAGCTTTTTTCTACTTGCGGAGAGTGAGGGCTACCCTTGTTTGCTGTGCATGGCTTCTCAGGTCACAGAGCACGAGCTCTAGAGTGCGCAAGCTTTGGTAATTACGGCACGAGTTCTAGGTTGCACAAGTTTTGGTAATTACGGCCCGTGGGCTCAGTAGCTGCCGTTTCTGGGCTCTAGAGAACAGGTTCGACAGTTGTGGTGCACAGGCTTATCTGCTCTGAGGCATATTGGATCTTCGCAGGTCAGGGATGGAACTTGTGTCTCCTGCATTGCAGGCGGACTCTGCAATGGCAGGCGAACTCTTTACCACTGAGCCACTGGGGAAGCCCCTAAGACATATATACTTTAATGGGGAAAGTGAAGAGGAAAAAGGCTATTAGGTAGGACAGGGCCTGGGGAGGACTCAGGCCCCCAGGGGCTGAGGGAGGTCACAGTCTCCAGCATGGAGGGTGCAGCTTCCAAAGATGGGTGGACAGTGTGACCAGCATCACCTACCTTCAGTTCCACAGAAGGCAGGGCTAGCATCCTGCCACAGTCAGTATATCCAGCTACAGGCGGAGCTTCCAGAGACCTTGGGAGAGAGCTGGTCTCAGCCCACTGTGTTGGGTGTACAGAGGCCCCACACAAGGGGACAGAAAGAGCCACTCCAAACCCAGGCCTGCAGGGGCAAGGTGGCCTTAGGCACAAGTGGGTGTCCAAGAGCAGTGATTCCAGCAGGAATTAGCTGCTGGACTCAGCAAGGTGGTGTAGAAAGCTGCGGAGGAAGGATGGCTCAGGGCAGGGGGGCCACCATGTGAACAGTACTTGTATCATCTCTTTTTTTAAGTTTTAATTCTATCATAGTTACATAGCCACATAGCTTAAGGAGTCAAGTTCTAAAATCTCTAAATAACATGTTTGTAACGTTACTCTGTGATTCTTTTTTCCAGTTTTATTCATTATCTAGTGGTATCCCACTACAAAAGATTAGAATTTAGCTGTTTTCCCTCCCATATCCACCAAGCACACACACCGCTTACCCCCCTCCTCATCTTTTCAATAGAGCAGTTCTACTGCAGTTTTACTTAGATCAATATTCAGTGTTTACATCATTATAACTACGTAAATGTACTCAGAGATGAATCATGTATTGTAATAAACTTTGAATCATTTTCATTCATGCAGAACTTTGTTTTATCTATATAATTATCTTTTTTTTTTTTTTAAGTGTATGTATGGGCTTCCCTGGTGGCTCAGTGGTAAAGAATCTGCCTGTCAGTGCAGGAGACATGGATTCATCCCTGATCTGGGAAGATCCTACATGGCATGGAGCAACTAAGCCTGTGAGCCGCAACTACTGAGCCTGTGCTCTGGAGCCTGGGAGCCGCAACTACTGAAGCCCACTCAGCTTAGAGCCTGTGCTCTGCAAGAGAGGCCACTGCAATGAGAAGCCTGTTCACAGCAGCCAGAGAGTAGCCTCTGCTTAACATAACTAAAGAAAAGTCTATGCAGCAACGAAGACCTGCTGCTGCTGCTAAGTCGCTTCCGTCGTGTCCGACTCTGTGCGACCCCATAGACGGCAGCCCACCAGGCTTCCCCTTCCCTGGGATTCTCCAGGCAAGAACACTGGAGTGGGTTGCCATTTCTTTCTCCAATGCATGAAAGTGAAAAGTGAAAGTGAAGTAATTCAGTCGTGTCTGACTCTTAGCGACCCCATGGACTGCAGCCTACCAGGCTCCTCCATCCATGGGATTTTCTAGGCAAGAGTACTGGAGGGGGGTGCCATTGCCTTCGCCAAACGAAGATCTAGCACTGCCAAAAATAAATAAATAAAATGATTTTTTTAAATAGTAATTTTTTTAAGTGTGTTTTTATTACAAATTCAATCCCAAACTAGACACCTTTCCACTGATATTTTTTGTTTTAATTGCTAACATTTCCAATGTTTTCTTTTTAAAGTACACTTTCATTGCCAATATACAGCATTTCAGATATTTAATGAGTTTAATAGGTTTGGATTGGTGAGATCTGGAAGGTAACCTTGAAGGAGCTGAGACTCAAGTCGAGTTTTACAGAATTGTATATATTTTTCCATTTTGGTAAACTATACATAACAAACTTCACCATTTCAGACATTTTGAGTGTACAGCTCAGCGGCCTTCCATACGTTCACACTGTTGTTCAACCATCACCACTATTTAACTTCAGAACTTTCTCATCTTCCTTAACTGATGTATTTTTTCCTTAGTTACATTTACTATTTCTGTTTACAAAAATAATATGTGTTCAATGTAGACAATTTGGCAAAAAACAAAAAAAAAACAGAAAAGCACAAAGGAAAAATGAAAATATCCCATAATTTCACAAATCTATTAGCATCTGTTGATAAGAAAGAAATGAAAAGATATCTTAGGGTGAGAAGACCCACCCATCCCCCTGGCTCAGAGGACATGAGCAGAAGCATCCTGTGGGAGATGGTTTTAAAGGTGAAGAGTGAAGATATTCTAAACATATTTATCTTTAGTATCTTCCTTAAAGGGGGATGAATGAAAGAAGCAGAGAGTGGTTCTAGTAGTGAACCCAACCCAGTAAAGACTCTAGCGTGTGTTCTGGCTATCTGGTAATACAAATCAAACCATCCCAAAATTAACGGTGCAGAACACCGACAACAACCACGTGTTACTATTACTATTTCTCACAGTGCTGGGGGTTAACTGGTCTCAGGATCTCCTATGTGGTACGGTCGGTCAGACAGGAGCTGGGGGTGGACATGGGAAGGTTTCCTCACACCTTTGGCTCCTGGGCTGGAACAACTGGGGCTCCTCCAGCATCTCCATCTCCATAAGGTCTCCCCACATGGACTCTCCAGCGTGGCAACTTCAGGGTGGCCAGACTTCCTACCTGATGGCTGAGGGATCCAAAGGCACGTGTCGTCTGGAGAAAGCCAGGTGGGAGCTGCATCTTTTTTTGACACATCTCAGAAGCCATGTAGTACCACCTTCACCACATTCAGTGCTTTAGAAATGAGTCACTAAGGTCACTATATTCAAAGGCAGGGGAAGGAGATTACCTGAAGGGAGGGATGTCAAAGAACTGGTATAACTCTCCATACCTGTGGGTTCCATATCTGCAGATTCAAAAAACCACAGACGAAAATTTAAAAAAAAAAAGTTCCAGAAAGATCCAAGAAATAAAACTTCAATTTTCCACCCAATGCCAACTATTCACATAGCATTTACATTGTATTTAAAACTATTTATATAGCATTTATATTGTACTAGACATTACAAGTTATCTAGAAATGATTTACAGTGTATGGGATGTTATATGTAGATTATATGCAAATCCTTCCCCACTGTATATAAAAGACTTGAGCATCCACGGACTTTGGTATCCATGGAGGGTTCTGGAACTAATCCCCCACAGATACTGAGAGACAAGGGACGACTGTACTTTAAAACTCACTACAGTCATCGATTCTGGCATTTATTCTAGAATGATGTGAAAGCCACAGACTCCCACTGCTGGTCCTACAGAGCAAGTGTTCCATAAATGATTAATTTAGGATCATAGAACCTACTGAGATCTTAGAGATTACTCAGGCAAATGCTTGCCAATGCTTTTTGATGCTCAAATCCCTTTCACAGTAATATGCTCTCTTGACAACTTCCTTAGTGATTTAAAACTCTGGTCATTTTTGCATGCTGCTAAGTCATGCAATGGCACCCCACTCCAGTACTGTTGCCTGGAAAATCCCATGGACAGAGGAGCCTGGTAGGCTGCAGTCC
>NW_011494606.1:6629881-6633207 GCF_000754665.1 Bison bison bison
TGAGGGTTGGACACGACTGAGTGACTTCACTTTCACTTTTCACTTTCATGCACTGGAGAAGGAAATGGCAACCCACTCCAGTGTTCTTGCCTGGAGAATCCCAGGGACGGGGGAGCCTGGTGGGCTGCCGTCTATGGGGTCGCACAGAGGCGGACACGACTGAAGCGACTTAGCAACAGCAAACTGATGATTAAAAAAACAGTCTTCCCTATCAAAGAAGTGATGGGCACTAGTTTTAAATTAATTGCAAAAACATATGATCTGTCAACAAACAAGATGATATATAAAATTTGGGGACAAATGTACATTGAAATTTAATCATATGTTATAGGATCGAAAATAGATAAATAGATAAATATTGCCTTCATTTAGTGATTGCATTTTGTGCTAAAGTGAAAAAAACAAATTTTGAGTTTTATTCCTAAAATGTGAAAGAAAAGATGTTAGGATCTATTGGGAAGTACTTCTCCCCAAATAACATAGATAAAATCCACGTGCCTTCTCGTGCCCTCATGCAACAGGGCCTCTGCATTAGGGAATTTCCTCCCCCACCATGGCTGTTCCTCCCCCAACAAGGCTGTACCCTCCTTAGACTGTCAAGACCTAGGTCAAACATTTGTAACAATTAACAGTTCTGTGAAGGCTTTTTCCTCAACTACTCCCCAGCCCCTCACCACACACGGTTAGTCCCTCCTTCTCATATTCCCATTCTCCCAGCCACCCCATGCCACTTAGGACACAGCTGTCTCCCTAGGCAGTGACTTGTATCTTATCCTGGCCCCCTGGCATCTACACAGTGTCCGATACCGGTTCACTGCTTAGAATTCAGCAGTGAACCCAGCCAGTGAAAATCCTTGTCCTCACAAAGCCCACATTCTGGTTAGGAGGACAGATTATAAATGAAATCAGTAAAACAGAGGATGTTAGAGGGGCTTCCCAAGTGGGTCAGGGATAAAGTATCTGCCTGCAATACAGGAGATGCAGGGCATGGAGATAAGATCCCTGGAGGAGGGCATGGCAACCCACTCCAGTATTCTTGTCTGGAGAATCCGATGAACAGAGGAGCCTGGTGGGCTACAGTCCATAGGATCGCAAAGAGTCGGACACAACTGAAGCGACTTAGCATGTACAGAGAATGTTAGAAAAATGGGGACACAGGCAGAGTGGGGGGGGCTTGTGAGGACATGAGATGTGGGGGACAGAGCTCCAGACCGGCACCAGCTGAGTAAAGGTCTAGAGGCTGGAAGTAGGGGACTGGCTGCCATCAAGTTACAGCAAGGAGGCTGATGTGACTGGAGAGGCAGTGAGCTGGGGAGAATGGCATTGGAGAAGAGGTCAGAGAGATAGAACGGCCTTCCAGATCAGATAGGCTTTCCTGTCATATGAAGGACTCCAGCTTTTGCTCTGAGCTAGGAGGCCCTGGTGGGTTTTGAGCAGAGAAGCGACACGATCTCATCCCTGTTTTAATAAGATCACTCTGGATGCTATAGTGAAAAAAGACTGAAGGGGGACAAGGACTGAAGGGGGACGAGTGAGAGGGCAATTGTGACAATTTAGTGAGAGATGATGGTGCTTGGTTGAAGGTAGTAGCAGGAAAGTGAAGTGTGAAAGATGGGATGGTGAAGAGTCAAGGATGGCTCCAAGGCTTTTGACCTGAGCATCAGGAATGATGAAGCTGCTAGGAACTGAGATGGGGAGACTGGGGGAGAAGCAGATTTAATAGGGAAGGTCAGAGCTCAGTTTTAGGCATGTTAAATTTGTTGCTGTTTTTGTTTTAATCCTTGCAGTTTACATGGATCTTAGTCCCCCTCACCAGGGATTTGATCTGTGCTCCTGGCAGTGAAAGCACAGAATCCTAACCACTAGACCACCAGGGAATTCCCTGGACACGTTAAAGGTGAGATGCACATTGGCCAATGGAAATGTTGAGCAGGTAGCTGGATACACAAGTCTGAAGTTCAAGGGAGATGGTGCAGGCTGAGATATAAATGTAGGCATCTTCAGCATAAAGATTTAATTTACAGCTTTGATGACCAGATGAGATCACTAAGAGAAACAAGTAGGAGTGATCGGCTAAGTCAAATGCTACTGATGCGCTTGGCAATGAATGAATAAATGCTAAATTCCACTGGACCTGCAAAGTGCTGGTCATTATTAAGGGTTAATTAGCAACAGATGGGTACGGTACACACTGGGTACAGAGACAAAATAGCTCTGTCATGGAGACAGAGGAGATAAAGAACCATGGCATCTTGGTCTTAGAAATGACCTTAAATAGGTCATTTCTAATGATGACCTTAAATTCTGTCTGTACTTCACTCCCTACCTTAGCCTGACCACTGAATCCCTGGCTTTAGAGAAAGGAGTGACTGGGATACTAAGACAACCAGTCTAGCTAGGACACAGAACGCACAGTTGAAATTGTGAGTGGGAAATGACCTCCTGGAGTCAGAAAACCAGAGTTCAGGTCTTGTATCGGCTACTCCCTGGCCTCGTTTCCTTAGGCAAGTCACTTTGCCTCCTCCAGCCTCAGTTTCCCTACATGTAAGATGAGAGCAATCAAACCTTCCTTGTCTCTCCCAGGGCTGCAGAGAGGTGCAAATATGGCAGTGCTTGCATGTTCATGGGTACTAAGTCTTGTCGAACTCTTAGTGATCCTATGGACTGTAGCCCACCAGGCTCCTTTGTCCATGGGATTCTCCAGGCAAGAAAACTGGAGTGGGTTGCCATGCCCTCCTCCAGGGGATCTTCCTGACCCAGGGATTGAACCGGCATCTCTTGCACTGCAGGAGGATTCTTTACCCCCTGAGCCGCCTGGGAAGCCTGTGGCAGTGCTTGGAGTAGAGTAAATGCCCTGCTGGGGCTGGTTATTCCAAGACCAAAAGGTCAACAGAAGTCATCAGTTTGTTATGGCAGTGGAAATGGAGATGAGGAGGGAACCGTCGAGTCCCCAGAGGGTCTGTCGGTGGAGAAACTAAGGAGGATTCAGGCCAGGACCTGGGCTGGAATGGACTGGCTCAAATGGCAAGATGGGGTTATCAGGACAGAAACCAAGGCCTTGAATCTGCCTCCACTGAGCCTGGAACCCAGACGTTGGAGACCCTGAGGCAGCTGCAGAGAAAAGAAATAGAGACATCGAGGCAGAAAGAGATCCCGAGGCAGAGACGAAGAGACAAACAGACCCAGAAACCAACTGCCCAAATGGGGGGTGGGGGGTGGCCCATGGCGACCCGGAGCCGGCGAGGCACACACGCGCAGACCCCAGCAGGGCGGAGCACCCGCGAGGCGCAGGTCACAGCACGGGGCCAGGGTCCCCGGCGGGGCTC
>NW_011494606.1:6633720-6658746 GCF_000754665.1 Bison bison bison
CCGTAGGGGGTGTGTATGTCCTTGGTTTGTGGAGTCCGGAGTGAGTGTACGAGTGTGTGTGTGCGCGCGCGCGCGCAGAGGGTGGGGAGGGGGCTTCTGCCTGGCGCACAGGTCCGCAGTGCGTGGCCGATCGCTGCGTGGCATCGCGGGCAGTGGCTGCGGGGCCGGTGGTTTGTGCGGGGCGGGTACTGCCTTGTACTCGCGCGTCTCCGGGTTGGGAGTGTGAAAGAGGAGGGGTGTGTGTTGAGATTGTGTGTAATTGTGTTCATGGCACTGAGCTAATATTTGGCCTTGGCTTTTGGGGAGTGTCCTTGCCCTTGGTGGGGGGACAGGAGTAGGAGATTCCGGATTAACTGGGGATAGTTGTGATAAAATACTCAACTTTGTCCAGTGGGTGTGTCCCTGAGGCTGGTTGCGGGGGGGAGCGGGGGACTGTTGCCTCCCCCCAAAACCCGAGGCCCGGAGTGGGCTGGGGGAGGGGGCAGGAACCAGTTGCTTTCGTGGACGAGTCCAATACTCGCTGTCGGGCTGGGACGCGTGTCACTTCTGCCCCACCCCCGAGGGACACATCTGAAAAGGGTTGACGAGGTCAGCAAGGCCTGCTCCAGCCCCCCAGCACAGTGCGCATTGGGGGTAGGTAACTCTCCAGAGTTGTTCTAGCTGGAGAAAGGGCTGGGGATGGGGTGACGAAGTCCCAAGTGTCTACGCTTAAGGGAGCCTTTTTCTACCCCGGCCCGCTCCCTTTCGGCCCTGTGTGCGTTTGGGGGGCGGCCCAGGGGGAAGGTGGTTGGGAGCGCTGGGGAGGGGGATGGGCTGCCCGCTTTGTTCGCCTAGTCCTTGCCTTCTCTGCCTAGCGGGAAGTTGAGGATGTGTCCGGGGCTAGTCGGGGAGGGACTTGGAGGTGGGGGTGGGAGGGGGATTTCTCTCCAGCTGCTGCGGCTTTCCAGAGAGACTCAGCCAGGCCACGTGGGAGGGAGGCAGGGACGGCGGAGGGGGGAAAGGAGCCTCCGCCTGGCCCGCCCCGGCCCTTCTCCAGGAAACCCAAATAGCGGGTGGGAAAGTATCAGGAACTACTCGAACCCCCTAGCTGCCTACAAAGACACGCCCCTTTTCAGACCCGACTGCGGACCCGGCAGGAGGCCGCCTAGGGGCGGGGTCCCGGCCTCTGGGCCAGGGTAGTGGGGGGTCTGGGGTTGTCAGGTGGGGTGCGGGGAACCTAGGGATTAACGAAGAGTTGTACCCACCCTCTTCTCAGAGCTTCAGACCGGGGTCGGGATCATCCAGCCAAGCGGAGTCAGGGCTGGGAACTGCACTCAATCGAGCATTATGGAGTAGCGGTGGGGCCTCCCGCCAGGGGCTCAGTTTGCCTCGGAGACCTGGCCTCTCCGGACTCCGAGTGCACAAGGCCGAGCTGGGGCTCCCTTGGCAGCAGTGTGCTTGGCTGAAGCTACTGCGCTGCCGGTCCTCAGTGCTAAATCCTTTGAGTGTGCAAATCTTCTCAGTCCTGGGGACATTCCCCAGGCTAGAGTTTGACTAGCCAGCCCCATCTGGATGGAGGTCATTTATTCAACAAATATTTACTGAGTACTCGTTTTGGCTAGCATGTGACCGGTGCCTGGATATAGTAAATAATGAGGAGACTGACAGGTAGTCAGCAAAGGCTTCCTTCAGGAAGTAGTGAAAACTAGAGCTCTGTGCAGAGGGTCAGTTAGCACGGAAGGAGAGCGATGGTAGGGAGTTTTGCAGAGAGAACTGCACATGCAAACGCTCAGAAGTGACTTTCTTTAGACCATCGGATGAAACTAAATCTGGCTGGAGTTTAGAGTGCAAGGCATGAGGCAGGTTAAGGAAGAATGGGCCAGGGGCCATAGAGTGTCAAAAAGAGAAGGCTGAAAATGGAGCTGGATCCAACTCATGAAGGGGCTTATAAGCCCCACCAGGGTTTCTGGCCTGAGAACCCAAATGAGTCCTTGGGGGTTTTTTTGTTTGTTTTTTGTTTTTCTTTTAAAACATTTACTTGTTTTTGTATGCTCTGGGTCTTCGTTGCTGCTTGTGGGCTTTCCCTAGTTCCGGAGACTGGGGGCTCCTCTCTAGTTGTGTGTGGGCTTCTCACTGCCGGGGCCTCCCTTGTTATGGAGCACAAGCTCTAGGCACGTGGGCTCAGTAGTTGCAGCTCGCTGGCTCCAGAGCGCACACTCAGTAGTTGTGGCTCAGGGGCTTAGTTGCCCCCTCGGCATGTGGGATCTTTCTGGACCAGGGATCGAAATGGTGTCCCCTGCATTGCGGGGAGGATTGTTAACCACCGGAGCACCAGGGAAACCCTGGAGGGTTTTGAGATCTGTTTTGCATCAGCTCACTCCAACCGAGGTAGAGAATGATTGCATGGGATGGAGGCAGGAAGCTGCCTCTTCTTGGGAGGCTGTGGTAGTAATCCAGAGGAGAGGGTGGTGGTAACTAAAGTAGTGGCAATTGGAATGGCCAAGTAGCTGGATTCTAGAGTAGAATTAGCATGATAGTTTCAGGGAGTTTGTAGAGAGTGAGGGAGGGAGAAGTGAAAAATAATAGACACTTCAGCCACCTTGACATGTTGGAGTCAAGACTGACTGCCTGTCTCCCCAGCACACTTCTGGTCAGGGATTGGGAACTAGGGAAGTGTTGATGTGAATGGGATCCTACCTGGGAGTGGTGGTGGGATGCCCAGTGCTCTGTTTTCACCACAAGCAGAATTTAGGGGGTGGTGATGCAAGAGGTCAGCAGGAGGAGGGCTCTAAGAATAGGTGAGCTGCTTTCTTCTCACCAGGAAACTCCCACCTCCCATCCCTTTCTCATCCCAGAGGCTTGGAGGCCAACCTCCATCAGTTGGAGTGTTGGGGTGGCCATTTCTAACCTCATCTTGGGGGTTAGGAACTAGGTCAAACACAATCTCTATTTTTTTTCAAGATTTTTTTATTTTGATGTGGACCATTTTTGAAAAATGTCTTTATTGAGTTTGTTACAGTATTGTTTCTGTTCTATGTTTTGGCCTTTTGGCCAAGAGGCATGTGGAATCTTAGTTCCCATACCACTGACGTTGGAATGGGACATCTTAACCACTGGACTGCCAGCAAGTCCCGAACATAATCTCTATTAATAGTGAATCTAAACAATCCAGTTAAACCTTCACTGATCTTGTATGTTTTTTCATGGCTCAGTTAGTCATGGCTCAGGCTTCCCTGGTGGCTCAGACAGTAAAGCATCTGCCTGCAGTGTGGGAGACCTGGGTTCGATCCCTGGGTTGGGAAGATCCCCTGGAGAAGGAAATGGCAACCCACTCCAGTACTCTTGCCTGGAAAATTCCGTGGACTGAGGAGCCTGGTAGGCTACAGTCCATGGGGTCACAAAGAGTCGGACATGACTGAGCGACTTCACTTCACTTCAGTTAATCATGAGTTTCAAGTTGATTAATCTCACAATGAGTCTTCAAAGGTCGGCACTAAGGAGAACTTAGAAATACTTTTAGCATGAACTCATTTTGCAGATGAGAAAATTGAGTGACTTCCCAAGTTACATGGATGGAGACTGAACTGGGACCGTAACCAATCTCCTGGCTATTGGAGTAGCCATGCCTTCCCGGGATTTGGTACACATTAAACCCGAATTCAGTCTCTCTTCACCCCTCCCCATCACATGAGAAGTTACCAACAACTTGGGGCTTAGCCCCCTCAATTCGTGTGTCTGGGCCTGGGCCCTGGAATCCACTGTTCCCCACCCACCCCCACCCACTGCCTCCTGTTTTGCCTCCACTCTTTCTGAGATACAGGAACCAGACTTGACACAGAATTCCAGATGCAGAACAGATGTTATTGCCAAGCAGGCCTAGGGGCTCCCAGCTCCCCGGGTCACAGGGGAGGAAGAGAAAGAGTGGCTCTGATGGGGGAAGACCCCAGCCCCAGCCTGGTCAGGGACGGGGGATGGCAGCTGGGGGGAGAGAAGAAAACCAGAGAGGATGATCTGGGCCTGACATGCAAAGAAATGGAATCCTCGTGCTTGGGGCTGGCTGGGCTGCCAGCTACTACTGCCTCACTGCTGAGGCATTGTCTGGATTTGAGGGGCTGTGGGGTCCCTGGGGTTGAGAAGCAGAGGCTCAGGAAGCCGTCTCTCAGGTGCAAACCTAAACACACAAGCTGGTGCAGAGTCAAGACTTCCAGATGGCTTCATAAGGGGCTCACTTACCTTGCACATAGCTTGGAGCTCTGGCAAATGAATGGAGCATAAGAGAGACAAAGGTGGGCACACAAGGAAGGTATTTTTAATCGGACCTTCCATATAGCAGCAGAGGTGAGGTAATGAGCTCCCCAGTCCTGGTAATGTTTAAGTACAGAATTTCTTTGAATGTGAGTTTGCTGTTTTGTCTCTGGGCTTTTTTTTTTTTTTGGCTGCGCTGGACAGCTTGCACGATCTTAAGTCCTTAGTTCCTTGATCAGGGGTGAAACTCGCCCACGGCAGTGAACGCACAGAGTCCTAACCAGGGAATTCCTAACAGGGAATTCCCTGCCTTGGTGCATTTTCAGCATTTTGCTGGATATCTCATAGGAGGCACATACTATGCTAGGCATTTTCCCACATGTATTATTCACATCATCCCCAGCCCTGAAGGGAGTTCCTATAATTTTTCCAGATAAGGAAATGGATGTTTGGAAAAGCACAAGGGGCTCTGTGTCTTGTCCTCTTGCGTGTCTCTCCGCCTGTCCTCTCATCTGTTCAAGGACTATTTACTGAGCACCTGCTGTGTGCCAGACAGTGTTTTAGGTCCTAGGGAACGCTGACCAGGACGATAATCTCAAACTTGTTGCCTTGCTGGGGAGATAGGCAAGTCAGAAATCTGCCACGCTAACTGCAATGGCTCAGGTACCCAGGGTCCTATGGGGCAGAAAAAGGAGCGCCGTCGAAGTCAGACCCCAGGATGGCACAGCTACTGAGGAAGATGGAGCAGCAGTGCTTTCCGAGAACAGGAAGTGGTTTGGTCTGGTGGGGGCTCCGGTGACAGGAAGCAGGAGGTAGGCCAGTCAAGCTGAGCGTGGCTTTGCTGTCAAGTCTGCTGGGGCCGAGCCTGACTCCACAGGATCACACATGAAGGGAATGCTGTCTTCCTCGCATCCCGGGCAACAGTCCCAAGCTCTCCTTCCAGCTGTTGTGGGAGGGGCTTAGCTGTTGTGGGAGGGGCTTAGCTGTTGTGGGAGGGGCTTAGCGTGTGGTATGGGAGGTGGCCAAGGTGGGGAGTGGGGAAGGAGGTTTCTGGAAGAAACTGACTTGTGTCTCCTGGGAAAGAGTGGTGTCGGTGTCATGGAGAATTGCCCTTGTAGACTGAAAACAAGTTATAAATCTGTTGGGCCCTGAAATTCAAAAATGACAAGGCATTGATGTTTGTGGCAAGTTCTTGCCTTAACAAAGGCAGCATCTCAGCTTTGTCCCCCTTCTTCCCCCCACTCCCCCATCCTCTTTTCTGAAAGTTCACTGAGGAACGGAACCCTGGCTTATGCCAGGCCCCCACAAATCCTGCAGAACAGCACTGAGCTGGCCCCAGGGCTCAGCAGCGAATCTCCTTTCTGTCTGGGTCCTAATTGGCCTCATAAAATCTAATTTATCCTGCAAGTGGGTAAAATAATGCCAGAAAAAGGAGACTGAGAGATGGTCCTGGGGCTCCTGAGCATAGAAGCTCTGTATCTCCAGCAGGGTCCCCCCCTCCCCACCCAGGAGAGTGAGGAGAAGGGCTTGCGGGGGAGGGAGAACCCCTTGAGCAGAAAGCTGGCCACAGCGTGTCCACTTTGTCAGCCCTGGCCTGAGAGGGAGGGCTGAGAAGTGCTCATGGGAGGGGCTGGGGGTGGTGGGAAAGGGGAGGCCATGAAACCACTGGGCAAACACTGCCCACTCTCCGGAGCATCACTTTATGCAAAAAGATTTGGTGGTGTAGGAGCCACATGTACATGAAAGCCAACACTGCTGTGTAGCAGAATAGGATGCAAAATGGGCCAGAGGTTTCAAAATAAAAGCATTTCAGGTGGTCAGTAAGCCTCCTGAGTCTGATCTCCTCTACTGCTGGGAGAATTTTGGTGAAAACGAGAACTGTGGCAGCTCTTCATTTTAAAACTAGGGAAATGGAACCTGAAAGGAGGAAAACGGACCAAGGTCATACAACACACGATGCGCCTAGGACTCTGACTCTAGGCCAAGGCTGGTCCCACCACATCCCATGGTCTGTCTTAGGCAAGAGGAAGGATGGGTAGGGGACCTCTGAGTGGCTCCATTCTGTGAGACCCAGGAAAAACCTTCCTTGGAGGGGAACAGGGGCAACTTCATGGAAGGATGTGGCAGCTGAGCTGAGCGCCTAAGGATCCACATGTCCTGGGCACAGAAGTTGGGCTGGGCCCTGAGGCAGAGAGAACCTCCTCTTATTCGGGAGCAGCTCTCTCCTTGATGCTGGGTTCACCCCTGGGATATCCAAGAAGGACAATTTCCCCAGACTATCTCCCAGAGAGGCGAGCCCCTCCCCTGTTGGGCCTCATTTGGGCTCCTCCCCATCTATAAAATGAGCAGTCTCAGGCTCTGCACATATTTTCATTAACGTGAGCTGATCTGGACTCCTGGCACAGCCCTGTACCCCCCGGGACCCCGAGTTCTCCCCACATCTACATCCCTGTTGGTTTCCACTGCCGCCTGGTCTTGCTGGGTGCTGAGCTCCTCTGAGGTGGGGCAGCCAGACATCTGCTGATCCATGAATATTCAGAAAGGAATTGGAGCCTTCTCTGGGCTCCCCAGCCAGCCACGGCCCCTCTGGCCGCCATCCTGCCTGTCCGAGCTCAGGCTGCTGACAGACCCAGCAGCTGCTCGGGGCCCCAACTGTTCACATTGTTTGTTCACCACGGCGGGGGATTTTCCAAGCCTCCGACATGCTTTGGGGGGCAGGGAGGCTGCCAGAGGGCTCAGGGATTCGAGTCATGTGGGGCTTTTCTTCCCTGAAACTCAAACCGACTGCTCAGTGGTGGCTGGAATGGGGCATTTGGAAGCCGCTGGGCTGACAGCCCAGGCTGGCCTTGCCCCGACCGCGTTTGCATCCGAATCTAGGGCCACAGATAGACAAGGGACTGGATGTTGAGAATAGTGATTTGCATTTGTACATCCCTTTCCAGTTTATGAAGTCAAAGTATTAGTCGTTCAGCCGTGTCCAACTCTTTGCAACCCCATGGACTGTTGCCCACCAGGCTCCTCTGTCCCTGGGATTCTCCAGGCAAGAATACTGGAGTGGGCTGCCATTCCCTTCTCCAGGGGATCTTCCCAACCCAGGGATTGAACCCGGGTTTCCTGCACTGCAGGCAGATTCTTTATCATCTGAGCCACCAGTGAGATCTCCAGTTTATGAAGTGCCTCTAAAGAATGAGTTCCCATTCCTTGATTGATGTCTGTTAGGCTTTGAACTGGAGCCCTGCCCTCCATCATCTGGTGTAATCCTCACAGGCTCCATAGTATCACCTTCATTTTACAGATGTGGAAACTGAGGCCCAGAGAGGTGAAGTGGCTTGTCACATAGCTGGTAGATGGAACAGCATGATTGGAAGCTTGATCTTCTGCCCTGGGATCAGGTGCTCTTTGTGGCTTCCTTCCCCAGTTTGGCTGGAAGCCAGGTGAGGGCAAGTGCTGCCTTCTCCTGGCTGCACCCTCTAGTACTGCTGAAACCAGCTGTGTCGTTGAAGGTGCCTGCAGAGCCTTTAAGAAAGGCAGAGAGGCCCGTTCAGACCCCCTCTGTCTGTCTGTCTTCCCACAGCGGTGTCCTGGCTTCTGCACTGGCCTCTGTATCTCAACTTGTCAGGACTTCTCCCCTCCGTCTTGATCCTAAAGTGTTGGCAAATACGTGTGTAGGTGTAGCAGAGATTCGGGTGCACATGTTTAGATGTGGAAGGTATCTATAGTTTTTTGTGTGTATCTAGATGATACAGGCTTCCCAGATGGCTCAATGGGTAAAGAACCCGCCTACAATGCAGGAGATGCAGAAGGCACAGGTTCGATCCCTGGGTTGAGAAGATGCCCTAGAGGACGTCTTGAAAACCCGCTCCAGTATTGTCTGAAAAATCCCATGGCCAGAGGAGTCTGCTGGGCTACAGTCCATGGGGTTGCAAAGAGTCGGACATGACTGAAGTGACTGAGCACTGCACAGCTAGATGATACTCTAAATCAGTTTAGGAATAGGTGTGTCCAGTTCACTGGACAATCCTGCCGTCAGAGAATCTCAGACATCACCTGCTGTGTTTGAGTAAACAAGAGCAGGGCGGGGGTGGGGGCAAGAAAGTCCCAAGGCCACACAGCTAGACTGTGACAGGTCCAGGTCCAGAAATGAGGGTTGCCTGAGTCCCCCACCGCTGTGCTTTCCGCATGCCCCTGACGGGACGCTGTCAGCCCTGGCCTGCCTGGTAATGAGTATGGGCCATTGTCTTCACCTCTGTCCCTGACTCACTCTCAGACACACCATGGTGCCTTTAAGCAAGGTGTCAGGCCAGAGGATAGAAGGGGGCCTTCAGCCTTGGAGCGTCTATGGGACAAGGAGGCAGCAGGCCAACCTTGTGGGAGATACAACGGGAAGAACACACCATTTCCCTGTGAATAATGGTTACTGGCCTGGCTGAGATGTTGCTTAAAATGATAAACATTGTCATTTGGGTGTTTTGCCTTGACCCTGGGATGACATTCCCTGCCTCTGTTGTCCTCCTGCTTCACCTCCTGCTCCCTTCCTCTGCTGTCCACCTTTGTGGCCAGGGTGGTGTTGGAACTGCGGGCTCTTCTGGGGCATCTGCAGAGGGTTGGAGGCTTGGGTTCTGTGCTGGCTCATTGTGCGGCTCTGGAGGAATCAGCTGCAGGGAGGAGAGCTTAACTCTTGCAGTCGCTGCAGCAGAAGTGAGTTGGACAATCATGGTTGAGACGATCTGCAGGATTCCAGGAGAGGGAATGACATTACTGAGCCAGGTCAGCCACTGTGCCGCTCTCCCTTAGCACACAGCATCTCACTGACCACTCATGGCAGCCTTTTGAAGAACAAATGACTAAGTCTTTTTAAATTGAGAGGCAATTCACAAGCCACAAAATTCACCATTTAAAGGCTACAAATCAGTGGGTTAAGTTTATTCACGAGGTTGTGCAACCATCACCACTATCTAATTCTAGAAACATTTTCAGCACCCAAAAAAGAAACCTTAGATCCCTTAGCCATCTCTCTTCATTCTTCCCTCTCCCCAGTCCCTGGCAACCATGAATTTATGGTCTTGTCTCTATGGATGTGCCTATTCTGGACATTTCATAGAAATGAGATCACATTATACAATATGTGGCGTTTCATAACTGGCTTCTTTCCCTTTGCATAAAGTTTTCAAGGTTTATTCCCTCTGAGGCAAATGTCAGTACTTCATTTCTTTTGATAGCTGAGTAATATATTTATCCATTCATCAAGTGATTGGGTTTCCCAGGTGGTGCTAGAGGTAAAGAATCTGCCTGCCAGTGCAGGAGGCATGAGACTCAGGTTTGATCCCCGGGTTGGGAAGATCCCCCTAGAGGAGGGCATGGCAACCCATCCCAGTTTTCTTGCCTGGAGAATCCCCATGGACAGAGGAGCCTGGTGCACCATAGGGTCGCACAGAGTTGAACACGACTGAAGCGACTTAGCACGCACGCACGCACAGGTGATTGGGCATTTGAGTTGCTTTCACATTTTGCTAAGAACTGTGTTATTTTGTGGATGAGGAAGTTGAGTGGGGCTGAGGGGTGGGCACGATGGGCACGAAGCGCAGCCGTTGACCCAAGATCACAGTTAGTCAGAGGTAGAGCTGGGATCCAGACACAGGTTTCCTCATGAGCCCTCTTTCTCCAAGGCTTGTCCCCAACCCTGGTGCAAGTGGCTCAGGAGCTGGAGGCTGTGGGATGTAGGAGGACACACTCTGATGGCCCTGGTGTCCCTCCTCTACGCAGGGGAGCAGCCATTGCCCCAGGAGACGACCGTGTCGCTGAGCTGTGGAGCAGGGCCGCTGCAAGTAATCCTGGGCCCAGAACAAGCCCTGGTGCTGGACTGCAGTCTGGGGGTGGCTGCCACCGGACCCCCCACCAGCGTCACGTGGAGCAAGGATGGAGGCGCCCTCCCTGAGCACAAGCACCTTCGCCTGCTACCCAATGGCTCCCTGTGGCTGTCCCAGCTGCCAGCAGTAGATGGCGCTGACGAGGCAGACCCTGGGGCTTCAGAGGTCATTGAAGGCAGCTATTCCTGCCTGGCCCATGGCCCCCTTGGGGTGATGGCCAGCCAGGCTGCAGTGGTCAAGCTCGCCAGTAAGTGCTACATCTGGGGCTGAGCTGAGATCCGCACGACGTGGGGTGTGGGAACTGGGATCCGCCGTTAGTTACTTGCACAAAGGCTTGTCCCTGAGCCACCCCCCTTTCCCTGCCTCCTGTCCTGCCCAGTGGGTCCCTTCCTGCTACTATCTGTCTCACCGTTCAATAGTCTCACATCTTCCCCACTCTTCTGCTGCTCCTCTTTTTCCTCCCCTGTGACTTCGAGAGTCTAGACCTGTGCTTTCCTCCAGGAAGCCCACCAGAGAGACTTGAGTGTCAGGAGCACAGCGGTGCTCCCCACGCCCATAGTGAGTGGCACTGAGCTGCATCGTCCAGCCACCCCTTGGGGGGGCTCTTAGGAGGCACAGATCACCATGACATAATTTTGAGGCCAGAGGAGACACTGTAGTCTGACATGAGTAAGGCAGGGGGACTCATCTGACCAGTCATCACCACTTACCCTCTGCCTGCCTGTCTGCGTCGGGTTGAATTTTCTCTGCGCGTGTTTCTGTCGCCGGTGTCCCTCCGTGTCCATGTGCACGTGTGTTTCACCATCCGTGCTCACTGTGGCCTCCTTTCTCGTGTCCCTCTCCTGTCGCTGTATTTTCTCACTGTCCTCATCCCCAGCCCTTGCAGGCTTCTCCCTGCACCCAGAATCTCAGACTGTGGAGGAGAACGGGACCGCTCGCTTTCAGTGCCAAATCGAAGGACTGCCAACACCCGTCATTACTTGGGAGAAGGACCAGGTGACAGTGCCTGAAGAGCCTCGGTGAGTGTCCTATAATGGAGTGGGGAGTGGTTCCCAGAGGGCAGATAGGTTGGGCTCTGGGACGTTCTTGGAAACTGGGATCCTTAGAGTCAAGGTGGCTCCATTTGCCCAAACTGACTTAGGAGCCAACCACTACCAGATGCTCAGCTCATTTCTGGTCCCAAAGAGAAATTGGGCCAGAGGTTTTTGCTCCCTAGGAGAAAAGCCACCTACCAAGCTATGGGGCTTGGGTTAAGAGCAGTGATCTAGTACTTCAGAGCATATGTAGCCCAACCACTTGTTTTATCGAGGAGGAGACCAAGGGCCAGAGAGGAGCTGTGTTTTATCCAAGGCCACACAGTGAGGCATTGGCTGGATGTTTGTAGTTTGCTCAGGGCCAGGAGGCTGCTGGGAGGCTTTCTCTTTGCAGATTCCTCTGAAATTTCTACCCTAGATACATAACTTCTCTTCTTCCCTCAGTTCCATCCAGTGGGGTGCAGCATTTGATAACTGGGTTGTGGAGAGCTTTTCTGTTTCACCCTCCTTTCTCCCCATAAAGGCAATGGAGCAATCCCAGGGAATGGTTTCTAGGGCAGAGGAGAAGCAGAGGCTAGACCCAGGACCTGATCACTCCTCTGGCTTCCTGGGAGAGCCCAAACGTACACAGAGCATGTCCAGAAGGCATGAGGCTCATTTGCATCCCTGGTCTTGGAATTGGTCTCGTGACTTGGCCACCACCCCATAGATTCTTTTTTAATTGATGCGCTGGGTCTTGTTGCTGCACATGGGCTTTCTCTATTTGCGATGAGCCAGGGCTGCTGTCTGGTTGCTGCACGTGGGTTTCTTATTTCGGTGGCTTCTTTTGTGGCTGAGAGCACAGGCTCTTTAGCACTCTGGTTACAGCAGCTGCGGCTCCCAGGCTCAGGAGCTGCAGCACATGAGCTTAGTTGCTCTGAGGCACGTGGAATCTTCCTGGACCAGGGATCAAACCTGTATCCCCTGCATTGGCAGGCGGATTCTTAACCACTGTGCCACCAGGGAAGTCCCACCCCGCGGATTCTTACATTTTGAAAAGGTTTCTCCAAAAGCCTTTCCCAGCCACCCTGCCCTCCTTTCCGTGCATCTCTCTGGCTGTAGTTACCAGCCCACTCTCTCCTCTCCCAGTTGAGGTGAGATTCCTCAGGCTCAGAAATACTGGTTTCCAGATCTCTCTGCCCTGGAACTAACCTGTCTTTAGAGTATTGAGTTGGCCCAGCTCCTCTGACTTTTGTCCATGTCTTGGTAGGGGTGAAAGAAACTTCTAGATAGAAAAGCCACAGGCCACATCTCTGCAACAGTTGGAAGGGAGGAAGAAGGGTGAGAAGCCAAGATGTAAGTGATCCTGTGATTCTGGTGATCAGTGAGCCCCAGTGGTCCAATGGGTTGGACTAGATCGTGGTTTCCAAAGTGAGGTTTTTTTTAGAATATTAGTCCCTAAAGATGATTCTTGGAAAAAAAAATTTTTTTTCCATGGTCAAATAAGACCAGGAAAGTGCCTATAAATCTCCCTCTTGGAGTTGACAAGTCCCCTGAGCAGCCCTGTGCTGAGAACCTGTTCAACTTGTTTAACCACCTCTTAGAGTCATTTGCTCCATAGTGTCAGTCGCTCAGCTGTGTCCGACTCTTTGCGAATCCATGGACTGTAGCCCGCCAGGTTCCTCTGTCCATGGGATTCTCTAGGCAAGAATACAGGAGTGGGTTGCCATGCCCTTCTACTATCCCCAGAATGAGCGTTCTAGGGCGGGGCCTTGGGATTGCCAACCCAGTTTCCCAGCACCGGCATGTTAAGTTCTGTGCCTCCGCGTGTGGCGCCCCTCACTGCTGGGGGTGGACACTTCCAGGGAGTTGCTGGGTGAGGGTCAAGTGCGAGGTGGGAGAGAGCAGAAAACTCTCCCCGAGTTAAAAGTCACAAGAGGCCCTGCTTAGTGCGAGCGGTGTGTTCTCACTTAATCCCTCCCGTCATCCTGCAAGCTAAGGGTTTCTTATTTTTCACATTTTCCTCTATTTACTTTGTTTATATTCCTATTGGATCTATTTTTCAAATTCGTATAAACAGAGAAGAAGAAACAAAAATGACTCATCTTCTTGCCACATGGGAAGCCTAGTTTTGATGTCTACCTTCAGGACTTTTCCCCTGTATGTTTATAAATATTAAACATTTTGGATGATATATGCTGGGTATTTCTATTCAGTCTTTTTTATAGAAAACAAAAATGGGATTATATTGCAATTCCTGCTTTTTTTTTTTTTTTCACTTCATGCATACAGAACCCCCTTCCAGGTCTGTCTGTGTGGCTGTGGCAGATGCTTTTCTCTGAACTGTGAAACGAGGGAACTGAGGATCAGAGACACTAGTCACTTGCCTCAAGTCACACAGCTGCTGCCGAGAGTATCTGGCGTTGGAGCCCTGGGGTGGATGATGTGGTGGTTGGGGTGGGGAAACCGCAGGGTCTGAAGAAGCTCCTGTTGTAAGTGGGCTTAGAGATGGATCCAGTTATGCTCAGAGGAGAGGTTACTTCCTCAGTGTTTCTCCACAAATAGAGGAGTTCCCGCACCTCCCAGCATCTAGTTAGGCCTCTCCCAGGAGGCTGGAGCTGTCAGTTCCTGGACTCTGGAAGTGTTTGCCCCCAAGTCCTCTGAAAATTGATCCTCATCTATAAATAAGCCAGGCTCATATGTCCCAGCACATTGTGTGTGGGGTGGGGGATAAAGAAATACCTAAAACAGCAACTTGATTATGCCCAAGGTATGTATTTTTACACATGCCCGGATAGAGTTCATGTACAAATATGCTATTCATAAACTCGACTCAGAGGTTTGAAGGAGACCATATGCCCAGGTGTAGGCTGTGCACATGTGCAGTTAATAAGCACACGCCGTCAGGGTCTGTATGCATATTTTGGGCACTGACGGCAAAGTCTAGACCCTAAGGCAATTGCCTGATACTTACACTAATTTCTAATGAGAGGGGATCATTTTTCTTCCACAGGAACCAATAATCACCAAGAGCAACGTTTCCCAAATCACAGGCATTCACAAACTCCTGTCATAATCTTGGCCACCCCTAAGACATTTATATAATCACTCACTTTATACATTTCTTCAAATCAACTCTCTCTTTTGTAACTTTTGTGTCTGCGTGCTAAGTCGCTTCAGTCGTGTCCGACTCTTTGCGACCCTATGGACTGTAGCCTGCCAGGCTCACCTGTCCATGGGATTCTCCAGGCAAGAATACTGGAGTGGGTTGCTATTTCCTTCTCTAGGGGATTTCCCGACCCAGGGATCGAACCCAGGTCTCTCACATTACAGGCGGATTCTTTACCGCTGAGCCACCGGGGAAGTCTGCTTTGTCACTTTGGTGGTGGTGGTGGTTTAGTCGCTAAGTTGTGTCTGACTCTTGCGACCCCATGGACCCCATGGAGCCTGCCAGGCTCCTCTGTCCATAGGATTCACCAGGTAAGAATACTGGAGTGGGTTGCCATTTCCTTCTCCAGAGGATCTTCCCGTACTCACACTTTAAAATGAATGGATTTAATTCCTGCAGGATCCCTGGTCCAGTCCTCTGCCCTGCCCATCTCCCAGGGTCCATCTTGTGTCAGCCTCATGTGACCCTCGGCTCGTGTCCCTTTTCCTGGGGTGGATCTCTGAATCCGCCCCAAGGTGGGGCACCTTGGCCCTCAGGACATTCAGAGCAGCTCTGCCATTTCTTCTCTGCTCTTGAATCCCGGGGTTCAAGTGTCCTTTTGCAGGTACAGGAAGCAGGCTCAGGCTTGGGAAGAGAATGGTTCCTCCCTTTTAGATAGAAGTTGCTTTCATTCTATAAGTAGCTATTTTATTTGAAGTCATTTTAAAACGATAAAATATACTAACTTAAAGAAGAAAAAGTCACCTACAAACTGACCACAGATAGCTATTACCACGATCTTATGTGGGCTTATAACACATTAACAGGGTCAGGGGTGTGAAATACATAGGAATTTATGAAGCCCGTTTTTCAAAGGAGAAACCTGAGGCCTGGACATTGGATGTCACTTGCTAAAAATCACATTTATTGGAATCAATTCTCCTCACTATGCCACAGCTGCTTTTATTCCAGAGCCAGGAGTTACAAAACAAAGTGTACAAGGGCACGTGCATTTTTCCATTTAAGTTTTATATTCCCAAACTAATAAATGTTCACTGTAACCAAGAAATTTAAAAGCAGAACAAAGAAGAGCGCCCCCACCAGTAATCCCCCTTGCTGAGAAAACCTCCACGACTGACATGAGCTTTACCACCCTTGACTTTTTCTGGGCACATCCTAGCATATCGTTTATCTATTTTCCAAAAATAGCATTGCTTCGCAAACACTGTTTTGTGATTTTTCCCCCCCACTAACCAATGTGTCTTGGACATCCTTCCAAGGACAGAGCTTTTGAAACCACATTTTTAACAAAGCAGCAAAGATATTAAATGAACATTAAAAGTGGTGCCATCTCACTTCTTTGGCTGTAGCAAACGCAGCAACAGCACCACACCCAAGGAAAGGCATCCATTCCTTTGTTCGTTCATTCAACACACATAATTTAGGCAATATTACTTGTCAAAGGAGGTATTAGCTCTTGGATTGTTGTTTTTGTTGTTTAGTTGCTAAGTCGTGTTTTTTGCAACCCCACGGACTGTAGCCCTCCAGGCTCCTCTGTCTATGGGGTTTCCCAGGCAAGAATCCTGGACTGGGTTGCCATTTCCTTCTCCTGGGGATATTCCCGACCCAGAGGCCAAATCCATGTCTTCTGCATTGGCGGGCGCATTCTTTATCACTGAGCCACCAGGGAAACTCTTGGATACCTGGAGCAACATTTCCCTGGAAAGACAGGGAACCTTTGGGGTCAGGAAGTGCAGCCAGCTCTTGAGACTGAGGAAGGAGGAAAGGTCTTAGAGAATATAAGGTGGAGGAGACCAGAATGGGCGTGGGGGCCTTGTTTCCGAGATGGGTCCTTGTCTTTCCCATCAAATTCGTGGCGACAGGCTGGGTCCTGGCCCAGGATTTAGCTCTAGACACCCTGCACCTCCTCATCACCTCTCCCCTGCTGGCCCCAGCACTGCTGCAGGCAGCTCTTGGAGCTGAGGATAAGACTCCGGGGGCAGAGTTGAGTTTGCCTGTGGGGTGAGGGAAGGAGTGATGAAGGTTTATGTGTTTGTTCTAAGTCTTTGGGCCACAGCAGATTTCTAGGCTTATGGCCAGAATTCTGTCCCAACACCCTTCTGCTAGTGCTTTTCTCCTGTGTTTAGATTTTCTCATACCTTGCTTTCCCCACGAGCCAAGGGATCTTCACTTCGTGTACACAGCTGCCCCATTCCCTCCTTGACCTTGGCCTAGCCTGCATCCACAGTGAGAAACGAGAAGTCTCACCCTCAAGCTGACCCTGCAGAGATCACAGCTAGAAAATTCAGGAAGACCCACTCCCTCCCTGCTGGGGCCAGAGCCCATTCTGCTTCCCACCACCCAGGCCCCCGTGGACACTTCTCTGCCTGGGATTGCACTGTCTCTAAGCAAGATCTCTGGGTTCTTCCAGCCCAAACTGCTTTCCAACCCTCACCAAAAGGGCAGACAACACCACCCTCATCCATCCTGCCCCTCCTCCGTAATGTACACATTGACTGGCGGGCGGGGGCACTTGCTGGGACTACATCCCTTCCCACTGGCATTGTTAGCCATCTAATAGCTGCTAAGACAGGCAGATGGGAAGAATGTGGGATTTGGCACCAGGAGATGTGGGTTCCAGTCATAACTCTGCTTTAACTGTGGGACCCTGGAAAAATACCCTCCTCCCTCCAAGATTTGGTTTTCTCACCAATAAAATGAAAGCTATGATCCCCTCTATCTCTTAGGCTTGTTTCAAGGTTCAAATTGAGATCATGTGACTAGAAGGGATTTTATCAGAGGAGAGAGAAGGTAATACAGGCAGGAGGTAAACAAATTCAAACTTTACAGAAGGTTATTTAATGAAAATAAAGTCTGCTCCTGAGAGCTCCCCAGATCACAGGTCCCCTAAGACAACCACTATGACCAGGAACATTCCGTGCAAAAGCATATAAGTACATGTCCTCCACGCACTGTTCTGTACCATACATATTTTGGAGATGGCCTTGTATCAGCACACAAGGAGCTGCATCCTTTTAACAGCTGCCTAGCATTCCATTCTATGAATGTACCCGAACAAATTTAGCTAGTTCCCACCCTACAGATGGACGCTTGGATTGTTGCCAGTCTTTTGCTATGGCAGACAGGGTTGGAGTGAATATTGTTAAACATACATTTTGTGTATGTGTATGAGAATATCTTGGGATGAAGTCCTTGAAGTGACATTGCTGGGTCTAAAAGGTGCATGCAGGTTTGATAAAATGCTTATTTGGCTGTGTCGAGTCTTAGTTGAGGCATAGTTGTGGCTCACAGGCTTGAGAGTGTGGGCTCAGTAGTTGGAGAGCGCAGGCTTAGTTACCTGTGACACGTGGGATCTTAGTTCCCTGACCAGGCATAGAACCCAGGTCCCCTGCGTTGGAAGGCGGATTCTTAACCTCTGGACCAGAAGGGAAGTTCCAGTATCTTTTAGTTTTAATTTGCATTTATTACGAGTGAGCTTAGTAAGCCACAGTAGGTATTTCAGGAAGGAGGGGTGGTGGGTTCAGGACAGCTGGGGCACTGCCACCCTCCCTGTAGAGCTCCTGTCCACCTCACAGGTGCCCTCTGTCCCTTCCCAAGGCTCATCACCCTTCCCAACGGGGTCCTCCAGATCCTGGATGTACAGGAAGGCGATGCAGGCTCCTACCGCTGTGTGGCCACCAACTCAGCACAACAGCGCTTCAGCCAGGAGGCCCTACTCCGCGTGGCCCACAGAGGTAAGGGGGCTGGCCGGGTGGGGCAATCAGCCATCTTGGAGCTGGGAGGGACCTCAAGTCGTCCAAGACCTGCCTTCAAATAGGTGACAGATGAGGCCATGAAGCCCAAAGAAGGCAGTGCCACCCAAGTCAGAGATAGCACTCAGGGCAGGAACCCAAGACTTCTTTCTGGTCCAGGGTTCCCTTCCTGCTGAGACTGTTTCCATGGGTGGATGGAGTGTCCAGGGCTGGGGACAGGTGCAGGGAGATGAGGTGTCTATGGAGAGGGTAGGTGCCCGTCCCTGCCCTGGGGGAGCCGCCCCCTGCTGCTTGCTGTGGATCTGGCTCCTAATGGTCTGGGACTGTTCTTTCCATTTCTCTGAAAACCTCCCATCCCAGAGTGACGCGGTAGAAAGGACACAGGCTTTGGGGTCAGAATGACCTGGTTTGAATCCTGGCTTCTCTACTAACCATCTGTGTGACCCTGGGCTCCTTATCAAATGTCCAGCCCAGGGAGGTGGTGAGAATCGCCGAGATAGGAATGGGAAGTGCCTGGTGCCTGGCAGGTGTTCAATAGATCTCACTTCAGGCCCCCTGCAAAGGCCTCTATCTTGCCTTCCTTTGCCAAGGCAGCTCCCCTCGACTCCGACCCCTCCGCTCATCTCTCCATCCCCCTCTCATCCCATCCACTTTCACTCCCACCCTATTTCCGGGGGCTTAGCTGATGAGCAGAGTTTGGTTTGCTGCCCGTTCAGTGCCCGGGGTCTCTGCCTCCACCTGTTGGACAAACCAGGTATTTACCATGCTGACCCAGGGACCCAGGGTCATGCTGAGAACTTGGCAGGGAACGGGTGCTCCGGGCGCCACCAAGCTGGCAGAAACTCGAGCTCATCCCCTGCCTTCCCCACATGGGAGCTGAGGCACTCCAGGGAAGGGACTTGCCAGAACTAGAAACTCCAACTGTTGACTTCAAGTCCAGACTGCAAGTCTACTCTTGACTCTGCTGGTTCTCTGCCTTGAGGGGGGGTTCCATCCAGTAGGAAGAATGGGGGCGCTGTGTCGGAGGCCCGGTTTTTCCTCTCTGGCTCCCAGAGAAAGACCTCTGAGTTCCAGTCCCAGCTCTGTTGAAGTACGCAGCTGCTTTCCCATCTGTCCGATGGAACCCTGGCTGCCCCACCTGTCTCACCAAGTGACTGTGAGCATCAGGTAAAGGGCTGACTGTGAAGACGCCTGATGGTAAGGCTCCCTCTCTCCAGGGTCCCTGGCATCCGCTCGGGGGCAGGACGTGGTCATCGTGGCAGCCCCGGAGAACACCACCGTGGTGTCTGGCCAGAGTGTGGTGATGGAGTGTGTGGCCTCGGCTGACCCCACCCCTTTTGTGTCCTGGGTTCGACAGGGTAAGTGGAGGGAGAGGACTTGAGGGCATGGGAGAGGAAGGGGGTGGCGTTGCACACACCCCCAAGTCAGGGATCTATAAGTGTGACCACAGTATGGTCACCAACCTTTGGTGTGGCAGGAACTAACTTCTGTCCCAGGGTGGAGTGTGGGTAGAGGAGCCTGGACCAAATGAATCAATCTGTCTAGCAAGTTTCTTTTATGAAGCCCACTCAGTCTGCCACTCACAAATCACTCTTGAGACCTTTCTTGGGGGTGGCCGCTGGGCTTTGTTCTCCACTTTCTATGTTTCCAGTCCTTAAAACAGTGAGTGTGGGGCCAGTGAGTCAGGTAGCACTTGGACGCTCTGCTGGTCTAACTACATAGCCCCTCCTGGTCCACCCAGTCTGCTGCTGCCTTTGTGTGCCCGGCTTCATGCTGGGCACAGTGAGTTAAAGACCCAGGTGAAAGAGATGGGGCCCCTGCCCTCTGATCTCACAGTCTGTGTAAGGGAGATATATCCGTGAGACTTGGTGGTATCAGGCAGCAAGTGATGAGTGCCAAGCGGGCTGCATTACAGAAGATGCTGTAGGGTAATGAGAGCGCCGGGCCAACGTGACCTTGTAGCCTACTAAGCATGAAACCAACTTTCCTGCCAGAGCCTCCTAGAGCTGTTTGAAGAGGTTAAGGGCCAGGGCTGTTATTCCTGGTGGGCAGATGAGGAAACTAAAGCTCAGACAGGCAGGTGGAAAGCCAGGACCCAAACTTTAGAGCCTGTTCCTTTTCTGGTACACCACCCCCTACAGCTCTGTATGGAAGAAAAGCAAGGATTACTTGTTTCCATTTGTCAATAAGAAGTGTCTTGTCCCAAGTCGATGGCAGAAGTAAGTCTTAAATCCAGCTCTCTTTACACCTCTTCCCTGGTTCAGTCCATGACCCCACACTCCCTTTTGTAAGTTTGTATCTCACATTCAAGACTAGATAATGATGAATACATAGAATTTAAAGAAAAATAATATCCCAAGATGACTGCGTACCCCCACCAAGCTGATGAGAAAGAACAGTGCTGGTTATCTGTGCCTCCCTGACCTACCTGACCTCACTGGACTCGTGACACCTGCCTAGTTAGGGGAACCTTAGGCCAGCAGGACCCTCATAGTATTATTGGGGTAAGCCTGTGATGTCGCCTAGTTCCATCATCAATGCTTCTCAAATCCTGACCAGGCATCAGGATGACCCAGGGAGCTTCTTCAAATTGCAGACTCCTTCCCTTCACGCCTGAAAGATCATGACCCCGGATTCTTAATGTTTAACAAGTTCCTAAGGTCCTTCTACCGAAAGTGTGGTCTTTACCTACCTCCTGGGCGAAGTTAGAAATGCAGAATCTAGGGTGCCTGACGCCTCTGCATCTTAACCAGGTCTCTTGCGATTCTGTGATTTGTTTGCACAGTGGGGATTTGAGAATTGCTGTCCTAGAGGGTCCAGACACTGTGGTTCTGGGGTCTCACTTGAAACTCTGCTAATAGCAAACTTAGAAGACAGAGACTGGCTTCACTCCTGTCCCTGGGTGCTGTTCCTTTTCCAGGAATTTACTCCACTAAGTCTGGAGAAGGAAATAGCAACCCACTCCAGTATTGGTGCCTGGAGAATCCCATGGACAGAGGAGCCTGTTGGGTTACGGTCCATGGGATCGCAAAGAGTCGGACACGGCTAAGCGAGTAACACAACACAACAACAACTCCACTAAGTCAGGGGAAGGGCGTGGCTTTTTTGTTTTGTGTTGTTTTCTTCTGATGGCAAAAGTTGTACATATTCATTGTAGAAAACTAAGGAAAACCAGGAACAGTAAACATCCCACCACTCAGAGATTAAATTGCTAACATATGAATGTGTTTTCTTCCAGAGTTTTTTCTATGCACATGTATATTCCCCCCCTCAAATAAAAGCATGCTGTATTTACAGTTCCAAGTCTTGTTTTTATTCAACCGTATATCATAAGCATCTCCCCATCTTTATTTTTTATTTATTTTTGGCCACACCATGCTGATTGTGGGATCTTAGTTCCCTGACCAGGGATTGAACCCGTATCTCCTGCAGTGGAAGTTCAGAGTCCTAACTACTGGACTGCCAGGGGAATTCCCTCTCCATCTTTAAAGCTTTTTCAAAAAATAATTTTAATAACTGATAGTCCATCATTTGAGTATAGCCATGATTTAATTTTTGAAGTCCTTCCCAGTTGTCCACTGTTACAGTTAACGCTGAGGTGATCAGCATTGTTAACAGCTCCCCACCACAGGGTGCCCACAAGTGGAATCCTGGCTTCAAGGTCAAGCTGGAGCCCCTGTATAGCCCTATCCGCATTTACCCTTGCTCAGGCATTGCAACATACTGTCTTTAAAAACTTTCCCACTTTAATAGGTGAAAATGAACATCTGTGTTTTGACATGCATTTCTTTGGTTTTGTGAAGTAGAATAGTTTTTTTGTTTCCTGGCGGTTTGCATTTCAGCTCCTGACTGTAAGGCAAGGGCTTTCAAAATGATTGTCACTTCACATCAAAATAAGTCTCCCGTATTTAGGTCTCTGGTTATGGTGCAGACCTTTCCAGCCATTTCTTCATCATAGCCCTGGGCTGAGGTCATATGGCAGGAGTGTGTCCTTGAGAGAAATGAATTTAACAGTAATGGTAATGGTTGTAACTGAGTCGTGTTCAGAGCACCTATTAATGTGCCTGCATTGTGTGGGCCAGCCTCACAGACCTTATTGGTTCCACCCTCAGAACAGCCCTTCCTGCGAGGGACTATCTCCCCATTTTACAGAGAGAGACCCTAGGGCTCAGAGGGGATCATTGGTCTAGCAAGTGGAGGAACTGAGATCCCAACCAGAGACTGTTAGGTTCTCTTAACCCTGGTGGAGATGGCGCGCCCACTCGAGGTCGGAGGTCCGGAGAGTGGATGGAGGGGCAGCGGTCAGCTACCCGCTCCAGCACTCTCCCTCCTCCCGCAGACGGGAAGCCCATCTCCACCGATGTCATCGTCCTGGGCCGCACCAACCTACTCATCACCAGCGCGCAGCCCCGCCACTCTGGCGTCTACGTCTGCAGAGCTAACAAGCCCCGTACGCGGGACTTCGCCACCGCAGCCGCCGAGCTCCGCGTGCTGGGTGAGGAGGGGCGGAGGGTGAGATGGGTCAAAGGACAGGGGAGCAGATGTAGGGGGAGACTGCCTTGGGGCGGATTAGCGGGGGCTGAGCGCAGGAGGAATAGGAAGTGGGAAAACGGACAGGTGGGCGTGCCACGGTGGAGAATGAAAAGGGAAGATAAGGTTGAGGGGGGCGGGGCCCCAGCACCTGGGGAGGAGTCCTTCGTGAGGGGGTGGGGTGCCTTGGAGGGGACAGACTAGGTAATTAGAGGAAACAAGTGTGGGAGGAGATTGGAGGATGGAGTTGAGGAAGAGGAGAGGGGTGATAAAGGGCATTGCTTGGGTTATTGGAGAGGTGGTCTGGGTGGGACCCGGGTAATGTGGGGAAGGATGAGAGTGAGGTTACTGGGGGGTACATCTGATAGGTGTGGGGTCCTGGGAGGTAGGGGAGACGGAATAAGTGCGGGAGAAGGGTTAGATCCTGGAGAAGCCAGGGTATTTGGGGAGGCCGAGGAAGCCTGGAGAGAATGGTTAGTGTAGGGCCGGGATAGAAGGAGGAAGAGAACTAGAGCTGCGCTGCTGAGGGTATTTTGGGGGGACGGGTGAATCGGGGAGAGGTGAGAATGAGTGAGGGGCTGCGGGAGTCCCTTGGGTATTTGGAGGCCGGGGCAGGCCTCTAGCGGCGGGAGGCACAGTCAGCGTTCCCCTCCGGTCCCCCAGCCGCTCCAGTCATCTCGCAGGCGCCGGAGGCGCTGTCGCGGACGCGGGCCAGCACCGCGCGCTTCGTGTGCCGCGCGTCCGGCGAGCCGCGGCCGTGGCTGCGCTGGCTGCACGACGGGGCGCCGCTGAGGCCCAACGGGCGCGTCAAGGTGCAGGGCGGCGGCGGCAGCCTGGTCATCACCCAGATCCGCCTGCAGGACGCCGGCTACTACCAGTGCGTGGCCGAGAACGGCGCGGGAACGGCGTGCGCCGCTGCGCCGCTGGCGGTCGTGGTGCGCGAGGGGCTCCCCAGCGCCCCCACGCGGGTCACCGCCACGCCGCTGAGCAGCTCCGCCGTGCTGGTGGCCTGGGAGCGGCCCGAGCTCCACAGCGAGCAGATCATTGGCTTCTCCCTCCACTACCAGAAGGGCACGGGGTGCGTCTGCCCGGCGCTAAGAACCCCAGCAAAGACCTACTGCAGGGGGTGGCCTACGGGGGTGGGTGGGGGGAAGGGACGCGGCACAGGGTGGATGATTGAAGGGTTGCCTTTGGGGATAGGATGGGATGGGGTGAGAGACCTGTGTGTAGATATGGGTTAGCGCATTTCCCCTTCAGCCACAGTTTAAAAGGGCAGCGAGAGGATGCCGCTCCCAGGGAAAATGCCTTGGCATTCCTGGAGCCAGCTTGTTAATTGCAGCAGGAGTCACTTCAGTTACACGCTAGAAAAGACTTCTAACCAGTGGGAGGAACTAATACAGTGGGACTAGATGTCAGGGGAGTTTATAGTCTCAGATTATCTGGAATGATTTAGCTAGAAAGAGGCTATTCCAGGGACTGGACAACATGAAGGATTCCCTAGACAGCTTTGAGCAGGGAAGCCTCTGGCCGTGGCCCTGTGACAGACACTTTGTCCCCTAACCCACTCAGGCGTGGACAATGTGGAATACCAGTTTGCGGTGAACAATGACACCACTGAGCTACAGGTTCGCGACCTGGAACCCAACACAGACTACGAGTTCTACGTGGTGGCCTACTCGCAGCTGGGGGCCAGCCGCACCTCCTCCCCGGCTCTGGTCCACACGCTGGATGATGGTAGGGCCTCTGCACCTGCCGTGGGCACCTTGGGCCCCAGGGAATTCCCTGGAGATGGTAGCTTAGTTTCTCTTAACTCCTGTACGCCAAGGTGCTTTTACTTGCCTTGTGCCATCTTTTGTGCCCTGTAAAGGAGTGGGCAAGGGTTCATCTCCCTAATTTGCAGTTGGAGAAACTGAGGCCCAGAAAGTGAGTGACTTGCCCAAGGTCAATAGTGTAGCTGGGACTTGAGCCCAGGTTTCATGACTGCCTGTAATCAGGTGGCTCCTTCTCCGCTGCACCCAGGTACCATCCAGTCAGACAGGAGCCAGTGACAGTCCGCTGGATGTAGAAGATTGTGCTGGGGGAATGTCCTGGGAAGGCTGTCCCATCCTCTCCAGCTTGGGGCTCCCCTGAGAGGCTCCCTTTCCTCCCTCAGATCCTGGTCCTGGGCCTACTTCTGACTTGCTGTGTGACCTGGGCAAGTCTCTGACCGCTCCTGGGCCTCACCTTCCACGTCGGTGGAGCCGAGCTCACGTTGATGTTCTTCTGTCTCAGTCCCCAGTGCAGCGCCCCAGCTCTCCCTGTCCAGCCCCAACCCCTCGGACATCAGGGTGGCGTGGCTGCCCCTGCCTCCCAGCCTGAGCAATGGGCAGGTGGTGAAGTACAAGATAGAGTACGGTTTGGGAAAGGAAGGTGAGTGGGGGCAGGAATCAGTGAGGTGAGGGGTCCATCAGAGCGGCTGGTGGAGTAGGGCA
>NW_011494606.1:6658846-6664395 GCF_000754665.1 Bison bison bison
GTAGGGCAAGGTGAACCTAGAAAAGGGGAAGGTGGGCTGGGGGTTGGGAGGGCAGGAGTGGAAGGGAAGGCTCAACTAGAGGGCTCGCTCGAGACAGGGGTAGGGCTGGGGGCTAGCCCCACCTTCTGTACAGCTGCGGTGCGTAATCCGACAGTCCCTACTTCAGGCTCCTTGTCTGTGAAGTGAGGCAGGTGACCTAGGTAATCCTGGGGTCCCTTCCAGCTCAGAAGGGGTAGGGAGGTGCAGGGTTTGCTTGTGGGATTGAGGGAAATGAGGCATGGGTGGGGTGTTAGGACAGATGTCAAGAATCTCGGGGAGGAGGAATGAAATTGATGAAGACATAGGAGAAGGCGATTGGCTGGGGGCCAGGGGGCCAGGGCGAGAAGGCAGGGAAGGGTGAGGAAGGGGGCGTGGGCGGTCGACAGGGCTCTGGAAGAGGCGGTGCTTGGTGGCTTCACAGTCAGCCCCTCGGGCCCATGCCCTGGTGTGTGTGGGCCGGCTCCTGGGGCAGTGGGGAGCGTGTGCCCTGATTCTCCCCACTGTGAGCCCAGGCTCATGGCTGGCATCAGCCAGGGTCAGAGGCCTGGGCATTCACTGAAGCGTGGAGTCCATCCAGGCACTGAGGGGTCACGGCCTGAGGTGGAAGCGTCAGTGTAGGGGGGGTTTAGGAGTTCTTAAGGGGGCCACCCAGAGCCAGTGTCTTCTGTCCCAGCAGATCAGATTTTCTCCACCGAGGTGCCGGGGAATGTGACACAGTTTACGCTGAACTCACTTCAGCCCAGCAAGGTGTATCGAGTGCGGATTTCAGCTGGCACAGGGGCTGGCTACGGGGCCCCCTCCCAGTGGATGCAGCACAGGACGCCCAGTGTGCACAACCAGAGCCATGGTACGGGGCCAGAGGGGACAGGTGGGGTGATGTGAGTGACTGTGTGGGCGTTTGGGAGCCCTTGGAACCCAGACTGAACCACTCCCTCCATGAGAGATCTACCACGGCTGCCCCTGCTCAATGGGTGAAGAGACGAAGGGCTGGTGTTTGCAGACACCCCTGGGCTCATGTATCCCTTCCATCTGCTGTGTGACCTTGGACAGACCATTCACAACTCTAAGACTTCACTTACTACTGCCAGGTGTATCATGAAGATTAATTAATGTAAACAAAGGTTTGATAAAATCCCATGGGTGGAGGAGCCTGGTAGGCTGCAGTCCATGGGGGTGCTAAGAGTCGGACATGACTGAGCGACTTCACTTTCACTTTTCACTTTCATGCATTGGAGAAGGAAATGGCAATCCACTCCAATGTTCTTGCCTGGAGAATCCCAGGGACAGGAGCCTCGTAGGCTGCCATCTATGGGGTCACACAGAGTCAGACACGACTGAAGCGACTTAGCAGCAGCAGCAGCAAGTAGTAGCAAACAGGGGCCTTCCCTAGCAGTCCAGTGGTTAAGAAGCCATGCTTCCACAGCAGGAAGCACAGGTTTGATCCCTGGCTGGGGAACTAAGATTCCCATGTGCCGCACAGCACAGCTGGGAAAAAATAAATAAATAATAGCTGCTTCTGTGATTATGACTGTTGTGGGTTTTGTTGAGAGGCCCTATAGTAGAGTGGTTCAGTTCAGTTCAGTCGCTCAGTCGTGTCCGACTCTTTGCAACCCCATGAATCGCAGCACACCAAGCCTCCCATGAAGACAAAGCCTGGCACACATACAATCTGTGTCATCTTGGGCAAGTTACTGGACTTCTCTGAGCCTCAGTTTCCTTATCTGTAAAACAGGGACACTAGTAGGTTTGTTATTTTGTAGGGTTGTGAGAATAAAGTTAAAATACATGCTATGAAGTGCTTAGGACAGCATCAGACACACAGTGAGCCAACCCACTCTCAGGCTCCAAGGAGGTCTCCCCACTCCGGTGGCTCCATCCCTCCTTCCTGGCTTCAGCAACCCCTCTGATCCCCTTGCCTGCTGGTGCCCATGCCTTCATGCCTTCAGAAGATTTACAGAGCCCTCCTCTAAGTCAGGTATTGTCAGCCCTGCCCCAGAAATGCTCTTGGCCAACCTCTTTGCAAACCCCCGGGAAACGTCCCTGCGTTCCCAGCACTCTGGGCTTATGGAATAGTGAGTTCTCCTCTAGACCCAGCCTGGGCCTGACCCTTAGGCTGGTGGCTGAGTGGTGAGATATATGGGGAGAACTCTGGCAAGGGCCTCACTCAGTGCTGTCTTCCTGCTTTCTGCTTCCTCATGCTTCTTCCTGCCTCCCTTCCCCGGCCTCCCCTTCTTCCTTCTCTTTGATTCTCTTACCCCTCCTCCCTTCCGGCTCCTCTGCCCCCAGTCCCTTTTGCGCCCACAGAGCTGAAGGTACGGGCAAGGATGGAGTCCCTGGTCGTGTCCTGGCAGCCACCCCCGCACCCCGCCCAGATCTCTGGCTACAAACTGTACTGGCGAGAGGTGGGAGCGGAGGAGGAGGAGACGGATGGTGAGAGCCCTCCAGGGGGCCGTGGGGACCAGGCTTGGGATGTGGGGCCTGTCCGGCTCAAGAAGAAAGTGAAGCAGTATGAACTGACCCAGCTAGGTGAGGAGGGCCGCCCGGGGGGTGGGGGGGATTGACACAGGTCCAGCGGGGGGCTGGGCAAGCTGGGCTGGTGGTTGGAGATGGAATCTCTCAGGGGACACAAGAGTGACCCCCCTCCATGGCCTTCCCCAGTCCCTGGCCGGCTGTACGAGGTGAAGCTCGTGGCGTTCAACAAACACGAGGATGGCTATGCGGCAGTGTGGAAGGGCAAAACGGAGAAGGCCCCCACCCCAGGTGAGGAGGCTGGGGAAGCGGAGCGGGAGGGCTCGGTCAGCAGGGCTGCGCCTTGCCTCCTTTCCCTCTCCTCCGGGCCGGCCCTCGTGGGCAGGCCATCTAGAAGTTTCAGCCACCTGCAAACCTATTCTACTGGCTCATTTAGATCACAGAGAGAAGCTCCCGCTTCTGCCTTATAGGCCCGTGTTTTCATTATCCTTGAGCAGTGCTAATTTGGAAGGTTTGGACATAGAGAAACCCAGTGGTTCATCAGTGACTTCTGGCCCAAGTTTGACCTTTAAACAATTTTTAAGATGACCCACCTTCATCACACTATCTCTGAGATTATTCCTCTGCTCTAGGCAGGGAGGGTATCCCTATGTGGCCCACCAGGAAACTGAGGCTCAGAGTTGGTTCAGGTTACTGTAACAAAACACCATAGACTGAGTAGCTTACACAGCCAACATTTACTTCTCACTGTTTTGGAGGCTGGGAAATCCAAGATCAAGGCTTTAGCTGAGTCAGTGTCTGGTGAAGACCCGATTCCCGATTCATAGACCATAGGCCATCTTCTCGCTGTGTCCTCACAGGGCAGAAAGAGGTCTAGAGAGTTCCCTAGGGTCTCTTTTATAAGGGCACTGTTATGGACAAAAAATCTGTGTCCCCCAGAATCCATATGTTGAAATCCTACCCTCCAGTGTGATGTATTAGGAGGTAATTAGGATTAGATTAGTTCATACTGCTTCACTTTCTTCTTGAGCCGGACGGGCCCCACATCCCAAGCCTGGGGGGGTTTGTACCCTTTTAAGAGTCACACAAGAGCTTGCTTCCCTTTTCTCCCCTGAAGATACAATGAAAAGTTGATAGTCTATAACCCAGTAGAGGGCCTTCACCAAAGCTTGATCTCAGACTCTGAAATTGTGAAAAATAAATTTCTGTTGTTTACCACCCAGTCTATGGTTGTTACAGTGGCCCAAACAGGCAGGACTCCACCATATGTTCAAGTTTCAACATAGGAACTTTGCGGGGGGACACAGACATTCATTCCATGACACTTCTATATACTTTACAAATATTAACTAATTTAATCCTCATAACAACCCTATGAAATGTAGGTACTATTATTAGCCTCACTGACGGAATAGAGAATGGAAACACAGAGAGGTTAATTAACTTCTCCATAGTCACACAGCCAGTACATGGCAGAGTTGGAATTTGAACCAGGACAGCCTGGCTCCAGAATCTATGCTCATAATTATCGTGACTTGCTGTCTCTCTCTCTTACATACTAGTGTTCCATAGTCTGCTCCCTGTATGCCCTTGGCCAAAATCACTTAAATCCTTGGCGGCCTCAGTTTCCTTATCTGTGAAGTGGAAATAAAGCATTATTCCCAACTCACAGGATCACAAGTGAAGGGTAAAAGAAAGTGCCTTGGGAACTGCAAACCACAGTACATATTACCAGATGAGTATCTTCCCTCCCTTCCCACACTCTATAATTTTCACCCTCCAGACCTGCCCATCCAGAGGGGGCCACCCTTGCCCCCTGCCCACGTCCATGCGGAATCAAACAGCTCTACCTCCATTTGGCTTCGGTGGAAAAAGCCAGACTTCACCACAGTCAAGATTGTCAACTACACTGTGCGCTTCAGCCCGTGGGGGCTCAGGAATGCCTCCCTGGTCACCTATTACACCAGGTGGGAAGAGGGACTGTGAAGGGGCGGAGTGGAAGGGAAGGAGGCAGCAGGTAACGATGAAGAGAGGGGCCTGAGGGTTCAGGGACATTTCATGACTCATGTGTTAAACTGGGGGCACGTTGAGAGTCTGATGACCTGATGGTGACAGATGGGAAAGGAGAGCCCATCCAGTCCTGTCCCCTCACCGGAGGGCTCAACCCTGGGAGACGTCATGCAGGACAGACCTATTTCTTCAGTCTCAGGTGATAGGGAAGAGACAGCCCAGCTGCTGTCCTGAGAGGCCCCCCGTTGGATGGGGAGGCAGAGACCTCTTGGTCTCTGTTGGTTTGGCAGACAAAACAAAGCATAAAAAGCAATAGATACATATTAATACAATTGCAGCTGAAGGAAAAGTTATGCATCTTTTCCTTTAAGTCAAGGAGAAGATGCATCAGATAGGATTCTTTGGGTGGAGAATGATGTGGATTAACCCAGGAATATTTCTTGAAAGAGGGGGCCTGGCTTGGGGATTGGACTTGGAATCATATATATACATCCATCCATCCACATCTCTCTGCAGGTCTCTGGATGGTGTTAGTGGCCCTGGTGTCAGGGAGCAGGTTCCCTGCCCGAGGCAGGGGTTGCAGCTGGGTTGGGGAGGAGACTTGAAGGGGCCCGAGAGTCCTAGTTGCATTTCTTACCTCGGCAGCTCTGGAGAAGACATCCTCATTGGCGGCCTGAAGCCGTTCACCAAATACGAGTTTGCGGTACAGTCTCATGGTGTGGACATGGACGGGCCTTTTGGCTCCGTGGTAGAGCGCTCCACCCTGCCTGACCGTGAGTGGCCCCTCAGCCCCTTGACCACAAGTCCATCTTTCACCGAACTCCTTGCCCCAGCAGCCCTCTTCTGAAATGCCCCTCAGAGCCCCAAAAGTTCCGGTCACTTGCTTTGCATTTATGGTGGCAGTCCAGTGCTGGTCTTAACCATTTACTCACGGACATGATCACATGAGATTTAGAGGAGTGGTTTCTTTTAAGAGGCTGTGCCGAGACCTCACTGAGCTGTGAGGAGGGCCGGCTCTGGAGGCAGGCATC
>NW_011494606.1:6664495-6668492 GCF_000754665.1 Bison bison bison
AGGCAGGCATCCTGGACTCTGCATTTGGGTCCCCAGCCTGCCCCTGACACACAGGGAGACCTAGGCAGACCCCTTCCCCAGCAGGGCTTCTGTGTCCTCATCTGTAAAAAGGGAAGTTGGGACCATGAGCTCTGCAAGTCTGTGACTCTGGAACCCTCTGGAAACGCATCTGGAGACAAGTGGCTCTTTGTCCTCACAGCAGCCTCTTAGGTTCTGCTGACACAGTTCCCCTTTCTACCAGCAGACCTTTGTTCCTGATCTGAGATAAGAAGACGTATGTAGGGTAGGGTGGGGAGGCCATCCACCCTCATGAATGCACTTTTTAAAAAATGCTTACAAATCGTTTCTCACACACCCATGACCTCAGCTCAAGTGGTGTTGTTAGTCGCTCAGCCATGTCCAACTCTTTGTTCCTCGCGGACCGAGGAGCCTGGCCATGGAATTCTCCAGACAAGAATATTGCAATGAGTTGCCATTCCTTCTCCAAGGGATCTTCCCGATCCAGAGATCGGGCCTGGATCTCCTGCACTGCAGGCAGTTTCTTTACTGCCTGAGCCACCAGGGAAGCCCAAGAGCTCCACTTACCATGGTCTTGCACGTGGAATGGAGGGAGGCTCAGTGTTTTCTCAGGGGAGACTATGACACGGAATCCCCAGCTCAATTGACCTGATTACAGAGAGGGGAATATTTTCTCCTTTCACAGATGGAGAGAGTAGAGCCTGAGAAGTGGGGAGTCACCCAGGGCCATTGAGGGTTCTGACAGCCCATTGTGCTGTGGCTTTTTTAAGCCTCACAGCCCTGGGTCCCCATCTCACCCTCTGTTGGGCCTTGAAAACCTGAGCCCCCAAATTTCTGTTGTTTCCCAACTCATTAGTCACCTTTTGTCCCTCTTTTCTCCCCTCCCTTCCTCATTTACTCCTGCCCCACTCCCGCGCCCCCATCAGCCTCTCTGAAAACAAAACACAAAGCCTTTCAAGGTGGTACTTCACACATGAGGATTCCTGTGACTCTAAGGTCCTGGGCCCAGGCAGGCGTACACGGAGGCTATACAGGACGTCAAACAATTTTACTTGAAGATTTGCGGTGGTGAGGGGAGTTAGGAACTTTAAATAATAAATCATTTTAAACATTACTTAGATATTAAATGTTACCACAGAAGAGATGAGTTTAAATGAAATGTGAGCCTTCCAAAAACTTTTGAGCTCTGCCCCCAGGTCCCCTGAGGACCAGACACCATCTTCAGCCCTTGAAAGTATTTGAGTGTGGACATTTGAAGAGCTCTGCTCCAAAGAGTGGAACAGAGTTTCTAAGAGGGGCAGAATGGTGGCAAAGACCCCTCCCTAACTGTTTTCCAGAAATTCCCCAGTGAGAGACCCGACCTCATTTTGCTTCGTGGTTTGTGGTTTGTTCCAGTAAAGGCGGAAGCAAGGAGGCCATGCCTTCATGCCCTGGCTCCCAGCTGTGCCCATGGCTGGGGCTCTCAGTGCCCCTGCCTCTCCCATCTCCTCCCCTGACACCCAGGGCCCTCGACACCCCCATCTGACCTGCGCCTGAGCCCCCTGACACCTTCCACCGTCCGGCTGCACTGGTGCCCCCCGACGGAGCCCAACGGGGAGATTGTGGAGTATCTGATTCTCTACAGCAACAACCACACCCAGCCCGAGCACCAGTGGACCCTGCTCACCACAGAGGGTGAGTGCCCGCACCCCAGGACCTCTGGGGTTTCCCCCCACCCCTTTCCAGCCTCCCCAGTGGCTGGGTTAGTACTGAGATGGCCACGGAGGTTTGTTCTAGGAGGAGCAGGCAGAAGCTGCTACCTGGGTGGGAGCAGCAGGTCCTCCCAGGGCCACTTCCCAGCCCAGCCCTGCAGGCCACCCCTACCCGGGTCACCAACCCTGCTCTCCCTGGCTCCCCCGCCCCCCAGGAAACATCTTCAGTGCTGAGGTCCACGGCCTCGAGAGCGACACTAGGTACTTCTTCAAGATGGGTGCACGCACAGAGGTGGGGCCTGGGCCCTTCTCTGGCCTGCAGGATGTGATTACTCTCCAGGAGAAGCTCTCAGGTAAGAGGTGGAAAGGGAGGAAGGGGTGGGCTCCATCCTGGGGCAGCCCAAGCTCTCCAAAGGTCCCCAGAGCTGACTTCTAATCTTGAAGTCATGTCCTCCAAGGGCTTGCATTCAGGCACATGTTGTTGGACAGCTGCCCTCTCTATTTGGTGTGAAAGCGTTAGTGGCTCAGTCACGTCTGACTTTTTGTGACGTCATGGACTGTAGGCTCCTCTGTCCATGGAATCCTCCAGGCAAGAGTACTGGAGTGGCTAGCCATTCCCTTCTCCAGGGGATCTTCTCGACCCAGGGATCGAACCCAGTACTTCTGCATTGCAGGCAGATTCTTTACCATCTGAGCCACCAGGGAAGCCAGGTGTGGAGAGGACACATTTGAAGGGGAAATGGGTGCGGTTCAGTGGTAATTCAGTCGAAAGGTCAGATTTGTGGGAAACTGGCTTGGTTTCTTTGGGAACTCACTTTCACTGGAGAACTGGCTTGAAGAGGTGATGAGCTTTATACAGTGGAGGTCTTAGGCCATGAGACTGTCTACACCGTAATTTGCAGGGCTCAGTGTGAAAGGAAAATGTGGGACCCCTTATTAAAAAATGAAGAAGACAGACTTCCCTGGCAGTCTAGTGGTTAAGATTCGACACTCCCGCTGGAGGGGGCATGGGTTCAATCCCTGGTCAGGGAACTAAGATCCCAAATGCTGCACAGCAGCCACAGAAGAAAAAAATACCCTGTGTGCCACAACTAAGACCTAGCATAGCCAAGGAAATACATTAAAAAGAAAAATGAGCAAGAATTTCAGGGTGGTGACAGCAGAGCATTAAGCCAAGCGCAGAGCCCTTCTAAGCATGGGCCACGTGCCACTGCACGTGTTACACACCTGCGAAACCAGCCCTGTTAGGCAGGCAAGAGGCATGTTTCACTGAAAGGCCGGGTTGATGGGGAGGAGCTCCAGCTTCCGGATGTCCAATGGGGCTGACAGTTGGAGAGAGAGGTAGTGGTGGTCCCTGTGAGTCTGTGGGGCCCTCTGATCCTTGCATCAGAGATTTCACACGTCCAAAGGAAGAGACTCAGGCCAGTGGCCTCCAGAGGAAGCCCCAGGATGTCCTGGTCTATGAACCTCGGGTTTTCTCCTGTCCTTGATCTGTTCTATTCCCTCCCTCTCCCCTGCCAGACTCTTTGGATGTGCACTCAGTCACAGGCATCATCGTGGGCGTCTGCCTGGGCCTCCTCTGCCTCCTGGCCTGCATGTGTGCTGGCCTGCGCCGCAGCCCCCACAGGTAGGTAGAAGGACCAGTCTGACCACAGAGAGGAGCAACTTCCTCTGCAGAGAAGAGAGAGCAGGGAAAGTGGCTGTGACTTGCTCTAGCCCCTCCTGGGGGCCCCATTAAAGTTGTCTGGGATGAATGGGTTGGGGTGAGGTCCTCGTGAGAATGGGAAGCGGAATGGGTTTAGGGAAGCCCCCAGCGTATCCCCTCAGTAAGGGCTGGCGTAGCATAGCTGCCTCTCTCCTGCTTCCTTGGTGGTGGTTGTTCACTCAGTCGTGTCTAACTCTTTTCGACCTCATGGACTTCCTTGGTAGCTGCTAGCGTCTTGCAAAGAGGGCCCCCAAATCTCCAGATGCCTAGAGCCCCGGGAGGAAGGACCTCAGTACAGTGTCACAGCTGTTGTGAACAGTCACAGAATTTCTTATCCATTGCACACACGGTGAAATTAAGTCTCAAAGATGGGTAGGAACCTGCCCAGGGACATAGGCTGGACTAATCCCAATCCCACCCCTGCCCCTCTCTTTGACCACACTGTCTGTTTCCCATCTTCCCTTCCAGAGAAGCCCTCCCTGGGCTGTCCTCCTCGGCCACTGCTGGGAACCCTGCACTGTACTCCAGAGCCCGCCTGGCACCCCCCAGCCCCCCAGCTGTCCATGAACTGGAGTCCCTTGTG
>NW_011494606.1:6668592-6668750 GCF_000754665.1 Bison bison bison
CCCTCGTCCCCAGGACTGGTCCCCACCGCCCACGGACATCGAGGACAGGGCTGAAGTGCACAGCCTTATGGGTGGTGGCGCTTCAGCCGGCCGGGGTCACTCCAAGAGAAAGGTGAGCCTGGAGCCGGGGAGGCCGAGCCCCACACTGCGGTTCATTC
>NW_011494606.1:6668961-6670317 GCF_000754665.1 Bison bison bison
CCGAGGGGCTGTTGGCGGGTGACTCAAGGTGGCCAGAACACGCCTCATCCTGGGAGCTGGGGAGAGCTCTAAGACCCAGTTCTCCCCAGCGTGGGGGAAGGAGGCTGGTCAGGTAGGCTGTGGTCAGGTAGGACCAGGATCCAGATGAGGTGCATCCACACAGGCCGGGTCCTGTCCATCCTGGCAGTGGTGGCTCATCCTGCATTCTCTGATCAGCTAGCGCGAACCCCTGAGTGCTTTCTCACCCTCTCCCTGCCTCTGTGTGGTGAAGGAGACCTTGCCTGGCTCAGAAACTCCTGGGCTGTTCTGCAGGAGCATCGTTCTATCCTCAAATTCACCCCCAGACTCTCAGCTCATTCTGTGCCTGTCCCCACTGCCTTGGGGAGGGAAGTAGAAAGGGGGCCAAGAGTCTGTGGAGGGGGCTCCAGCCGTTTCCTGCGTATATCCCCATCAAGCCTTCAGCTCCTGCTTCTTTCTCTGTGCAGATCTCCTGGGCTCAGCCCGGTGGGCCCAGCTGGGCAGGTTCCTGGGCAGGCTGTGAGCTGCCCCAGGCAGGCCCCATGCCCTCTCTGACCCGGGCCCTGCTGCCCCCTGCTGGAACTGGGCAGACACTGCTGCTGCAGGCTCTGGTGTACGAGGCCATAAAGGTCAGTGTCCTGGAAAGAAAGAGGGAGGGAAGGAGAGAAGCGTCCCATGCTTGGTAAGAGCAAGTAATGAATCTTCTGGAGACCCCTGGTGGTAACGTCCCTGGGGGCAAAAGTCGAGCCTGGAGACCCCTGGAGCCTCTAAAGGTGAGTGGGTGGAGGGCAGGCCAGTGTTTGGGAAGACAGTCCCTCCTCGAGCTAGGCATAAGTGGGCCACTGCAGAATTCCCATGAATCTGAGCGTGCACCAATCTGACTGCATTCAGCCCTTCTTCGTGTTCCCAGAGCCCTGCCCATATCTGGTATTTCTGAAATTCTGTGACAAGGGCAAATCGTAGTGATTCCCTGCCTTCCCATGGATCTGATCATCATCTGGAGGACAGTCACTGTTCTTCCCTTACCAACTCCTGCATGATATATAAAGGGCTCTAGGCTGGAGGTCAGCCTCTCTCCACCCCGAGAAGGACAGTCATTCTTCTGATGGTCACGCTCAGTGATGGTTTTTGTGTTCTCTGCTCTGACCAGGGCAACGGGAGGAAGAAGCCTCCCCCAGCCTGCAGGAACCAGGTGGAGGCCGAAGTCATCGTCCACTCGGACTTTAGTGCATCCATTGGGACCCCTGACCTCCACCTCCAAGACCTGGAACCTGAAGATTCCCTGCCTTCAGAGGCTCCTGACCTCACCTCGAGTGTTGTGGATCTTGGTCAAGGGGA
>NW_011494606.1:6670417-6676413 GCF_000754665.1 Bison bison bison
TGACTGGCTGGACCAGGAGCCAGGCGGGTGTGAGCAAGCAGCCCCTGGGCCAGACAGACTCACTTGCCTGCCAGAGGCAGTCAGCGATACTTGCCCCTACTCGGACCTCCAGTCCAATGAGGCTCTGGAGGAGGCCCCTGGGAACAACGGCCAGCCAAAGGCCCCCTGCCCTCCAGGAGCCAGCCCAAGCCTGCCCAAAGCCCCAGTCCCGTCCTCCTCTACTTAGCTCCCCTAGAGGGCACCGTTTGGGACAGGCTGGTTTGGATCACGCGACATGATGCGTGTGGCTACACGTGTACGCGTCTCTGCCTGCAAGTCGTCAAGCCACTTGGAGCCTCCTGGGGTGCTTTGCCTCGGGGAGAGGAAGGATTGGATTATTCGCTCCCCCTATACTCTGTGACACATGTGGTTTGTGAGACATGTGACGCACAGTTACATGTGATATGCACATGTGTGAAGCACATGTGTGTGTGCTGGTTGGTGAGCTGGGAAGCTCTGGGCCAGGCAGTGGTCACTGTGGCCTAATTGATCCTCCAGGTCAGGACACTGCCCCAGAGTGGTCTGTCCCCAGCCCTGCGGGCCCCTACTCTGTCACCCAGCCTTTTATTACACACTCTGAGAGTGTCTCCAATGCCTTGTCTGACAAAGACAGCCCCGGCCCACTTTCCGGTTGGGCTGGGCTGAGTGCAAGTAGGCTCTGAATGCCTGACACTTTAGTCGCGTCACCTCCCATCTGCCGTGTGTCCTGTGTCCAAACTGAGAGGGTGACTCCAGCTCCCCTCAGAGCGAGTCTGCACCTAATTTTGTAATTGGGGAAGTGCCTGGTTTTGAAAATCTGCTTTCTCTTGCTCTCCCTTTTCTCCTCCCCCTCGCTCCTCTAGGGTCTTGTTTCCCTGTGCCCCTGTTCTCCCAAGCTTAGGGCCCTTCCCTTCCGTCCCAGGACTCTCCTCTCTGTGGCTTCTGTCTGTCTCCGCTATCTCTCTCTCGCCTCTCCCACACTGTGTCACGTGGCTCTCCTGCCTGGGTTCAGTCTCAGCACCCTTCCCTCACAACGCGACTACCTCATGTCTGTCTGGGGCCGTGATGGGACTCCTGTGTCCGCCGTCCACTTCAGCCATCATCCTCCTGCCTGCTTCTCTGTGCCTCTGTAGACCCCATCCCCAGGCAGACTGCACACCCCCAGTGTGGGTTGGGAGAAGACCTTTCAGCTTCCCTTGCTTCTTTCTCCCTGGGATTGAGACTGGAGGGTTCTCCTTAGAGAGGATGAATGCAAGTCATCCTTGGGGGTTTTGAGACACGGAAGGGGGAACACCACCCAGAGGCTTGGGATACAATTATTCCCTCCCTTCCATGCGGTAAGTCTGGTTTGCTGGACAGAGGCATTTGAGGCACCTTGCTTCCCAGCTGGAGCTTGAAAGGGAGAAGGGGGTGGGAATTAGGGGCTGGGCAGCCCCTTCGCCTCCCACTCTCTGCACCTTGTCCAGGAACTGACAGGATGGGGCTGGGAGGAATCATCCTCTAGGGTGTTGGAAGTAGGGTCTTCACACAGGACAAGGGTGATGGGCTCATCTCATTTTGCTCTTTCTTTAAATTCAATCCTGAAGTCATTTTCTGTTGACGCCCCCCCACACAGGGACAAGCCTGACTTGTTTCATTTATTTGATTTTGCACCTCAGCCTCTCATAGGAGCATTTAGTACTTGGTCTCTTCTCCCTGAATTCATCTTTTTTCACTGAGCAGCAAGCACATCAAGGGTTAACTCTGGCTTCTGAGCCAAATTAGAAATAACCAGTCTATCTTTCCTTTTTTTTTAATGGTGAAATGTCTCTCAGTGGAGTTGCAGCTTCCTCAGACCCTTTCAGCATCTGTGTTTATTACACTCGGGTGTCACTCAGGTTTGACATCCGCACCTACATTTCCTCCTCCTCCCCCTTCAGGCAGCCTATGATAACACTAAAGATTATTAATGCTGGTTTTGTATCTCGTTAAGGACAGAACTGTCATTTGTACTATTTCTGTAGCATTCGGCATTGCTGTGGCTAACACTACTGTACATGTTTCATCACTGCTCTGAAGGTCAAAAGCCTCATTTTATTTGGCTGGTTTGATTTTTTCTTTTTTTTTTTCCTAAAGGAAAAAAAAAAAAAAAAAAAAACCTGTCCTGAATTAAATAGCTGTTTTAACAGTAGGCTCTTAGCATTACACCACATAGTCATTTTTCATGTTCTTGTTTAACAGGCACTGAGGTTCTGGTTTAAATTAAATAGCTGCAAATGAGACAATTTATAACCCATTAGGTTGGGTGGAAAATTGTTTCTCAAAAGCAAATAAGTAATAAATCTGGTATCTGCCTATAACTCACAGTTGATAAGAACATGGCCATTACTCACTAGCATTATATATGATTTGGGCTCTGGGTAATTTGGAAGTGTTAGGTTTGTGTCTTTGTAGCAGTATTTTTATTAGAAAAGAGTCCATTGGCCTTTTACAGGGTATTAATCCTTTTGTCACCTACCATGGATGCCTTATGGTTTTTGAGTCTCATTTAAAAACCTTTTATTGATGCATGACAAGTATAATCGGTACCTGCTCATTTATTTGTCTGTAGTTTTGCTGTATTATTTAATTATTTTCCAGCATTTTTTTCTTCTTACAATTATGATATTCTTTAGTGTTAAGCCAATGCATTGATCATATATCTGTCCCTGTAATGAATTAATAAACTATTTTCCAAAAATGTTCTTGTTTTTGGAACCAAGTGACTAGAATTTCCTCAGCCTTTCTGCCCTAGAGAATGTATTTCTTACCAGGATAGGAAATGTTGAGTTTTGAGCAGAAGAGCAGGTAGTTATAAGAAAGAACTGGACGTTCTCTAAGGAAGAGGGAACCTTTGTACACTGTTGATGGGAATTTAAATTGGTGCAGTCACTGTGGCAAACAGTATGGAAGTTTCTCAAAAAACTAAAAATGGAACCACCATATGACCCAGCATTTCCACTCCTGGGTATGTAACAAAACAAAAACATTAATTTGAGAAGATATGTGCATGTCAATGTTCACAGCAGCATTATTTACAATTGCCAAGATATGGAAGCATCCTAAATGTTCATCAACAGATGAGTGGAGAAAGACAGTGTGGTTAAGCAATGGAATACTGCTGCTGTTGCTGCTAAGTCGCTCAGTCGTGTCCGACTCTTAGCGACCCTGTGGACTGCAGCCCACCAGGCTCCCCCGTCCCTGGGATTCTCCAGGCAAGAACACTGGAGTGGGTGCCATCGCCTTCTCCAACGCATGAAAGTGAAAAGTGAAAGTGAAGTCGATCAGTCGGGTCCGACTCTTAGCGACCCCATGGACTGCAGCCCACCAGGCTCCTCCGTCCATGGGATTTTCCAGGCAAGAGTACTGCAGTGGGTGCCATCGCCTTCTCCGATGGAATACTACTCAGCCATAAAAGAGAATGAAGTTTTGCCACTTGCAACAACATGGATGGACTTGGAGGGTATCAAAGTGAAATAAGTTAAAGACAAATACTCTATTACTTATATGTGGAATCTAAAAAATACAACAAACTAGTGAATATAACAAAAAAGAAACAGACTCAGAGAGATAGAAAACAGACTAGTGGTTACCGTGGGGAGAGGGGAAGGAGCAAGATAGGGGTAGGTCCATACTATTATAAAATAAGCTCCACGGATATGTTGTGAAACACAGGGAACAGAGCCAGAATTTTATAACTATAAATGGAGTATAAGCTTTAAAATTATGAATCACTGTATTGTACACTTGTAACATATAATATTGTACATCAACTATATTTCAATAAAGTAAAAAAATAGGTTACTCAGACTCCTAGGATAGGAACTCCTCCCCACACCTCAAAAAACGAACTGAACCATGTCCCTCCCCCAACAGGCACTTAGAAAAAACACCTGAACTTAGGAAAGATGCTTTCTTTGATGGCATTCTTTTAGGCTCTTCAAGGATCTCTTTTCATCTGGACACACTTTTTTTTTAACTTTGTTGAACCCAAGGGAGGAGTGAACCACCAAACTCCAGAGATTGGGTTCGACAAATCTTCTTTGTATAAATCTGGCTTCCAAAATTGCCCATGACGCCCGTTCACACATATGGGTGCAGTGCCTATGAGCTCAGAGACCCATACATGCACTCTCACCTTCACAGTCATGCTGGTGTCCATTAACTCAAACCTAGGCACAATAGTCATACACCAGACTCCACGCTTACACCCCACACACATCTCAGGATTACAGTTGGCAACTGCTCTGCTAGGATCTTTATAGTGCCTGGACCATGGGTGTTTTTCTACTGCTGGGAACCAAGAACCAGAGGCCTTCCTGCCCAGGACCACCCCCAAAGTGGCTGGTGAGCCAGCCCTGAGTTAATTGACACATTGTAGGGGGAGATACTGCACATTTTGCATGCAGGAGAATAGCCATTATTTGCATATCATTCTCAGACCAAGTGTTGTGATAAAGAAGAATTAAACACTTGTCAAAATGAATTTAAAATGACAGCAACTCAGGACACCAATTTGACCTCTCCTGAGTGTAGGACAAGCCAAGAAGGGGTTGTTGAGAATTCAAACCCTGCAGGAGAGATTTCCAGGCCTTTCCGCCCAGGGAAGGCCCCCACCTCTCCCTTTCCTATGGCCAATAGAGGCTCATCCTTCCTGCCCTTCCTTGTAAGGAAATTGGCTTGGGACTTCGGTGTGTTCCCTGACCCTGAATTTCTCCATTGGCTCCTACTGCTTGCTCATATGTCTCAAGTCCTGTTCATCTTCCAATTGCTACTACAGAGTCCCTGGGCTGCACGAACCCAGGGACTAGTAAACTTACCTGATTTCTGGAGGCCCTTTACCTATCTGCGTCAGAGTTAGTTTTATATATGTTAACACTCCTGCTCTGCAATTCACAGTTGGTATCAAAAGAGAGATGTAATTACTCCTCTGCCTGACCAATTCAATGCCAATAGCTAAGTAAGGCAGAGACTACTCTCTTTAAACCTCTTGCTCCTCGAACTTGGAAGATGCTCAGTAATTTTGATGGACTAGCACATCATGCTGAACTCAACAGAAGATCATTTAATAGCGAGTGGCCGAGACTGATGATCTCTGCAGGCCAGTGTGGGGCTGTATCTCCTAAGAGGCATGCCTATCTACCATAACAATCCTTACCTGAGACTGATGTCTCCTTTTACGTTCTCTGACATGAAACACTGAGTCTTTGTGGCATAGAAGTGTTATTGGGAATTTTAACTTTCAGGGTGCTATTCCAGTTACAGGTCATTTGTCATGACCTGTATCCTTTCCGTTTCCTTGAGAGTGAGCAGGGGAGACGGGATATCTTTATCTTTCAGTTGAACTCTGAGAGTGCCCGCCTGGGTCTGCTGAACTACACCGCAGGGAGAAGTGGGGTCAGAATCCGGCCTACTTTAGCGTTCTCATTGTCCTGTTAGGTCGTCTCTCTCAGGGCCCTGGACCAAGCCGCCTTCCCACTCTTTATCCCTCCTGTCCACCCAAGCGCCAGAACTCTTCGGTCTAAAGAGGCCAACCTTGCAGCTAAACGTCCTAACCTTTGGGTGGAAGAACCAGAAACCCATGGAAAACCGAATCTTTGACAACTTTGTGCAGCTTTTAGGGAATTATCTCGACAATACAGACTTGGACACGGTGCAGAAGGGCGCAGCAGAAAGAGTGGGTAGGAGAGAATCCGGCAGCTTTGCGTGTTTCTCCGCAACCCGGTCCTACTCCGCAGTCCACTGGGTTTCCACTCCCCTAGCCCCCCAAGTTCGGAGCTGGCCCGCGGGGAGGGGTCCGGGGCTTCAGCTCTGGATGGCGCCCGCCGCTCCGGCCCCAGTTCAAAGCGCAGGGGGCGCGTCCGCCGCGCAGCCGGGAATGTCCGGCCGCTTAAAGCGCTCGCCGGCTCTTTTGTTCCCCAGACCCGGCCTCCGGGGAGAAGGGGCTGGGGGAGGGGAAG
>NW_011494606.1:6676979-6683115 GCF_000754665.1 Bison bison bison
GAACGCGGAGCCAGGCGATGCTGAGGATGGACCCCCCAGAAGAGAGACTCGCATTCAGTCCGCTGCGGCTCCAAGACTCAGTAGTGTCCGAGCCCGGACCAAGCGGCCAGGAGCGCGGCAAAGCAGGAGATCGGCGGGCAGGCTGGAGTTGGGGAGAGGGGGAGACGAGCCTTGGGAGACCGCAGGGCTGAGTCCGGTCCGAGGGGCGAGTTGGGGAGCGCGGAGCCCGAGGGTGGGCACAGAGTGGCCCGCGGTGGCCGAGGTTAGGAGACCGCCGACACCGGGGGCGGAGTCCGGGACTGAGCGGGCTGCGACGGGTGAAGAGAGCGCGTCGTGGATTTGGAGAGGGACTAGGACGCGGAATGCGAGGGAGAGATCGAGGAAGAGGGAGGTCCCCGGCTGGCCGTGCGTGGGGAGGGGGAGACACCCTGCGAGCTGAGGAAAGGAAAGAGAAGCCGACCGAGGGCGAGAGCGCGGCGGGGATGCCCACGTGCCCGCCCTACCCCGGAGGGTGCACACGCAGAGCTCGGGGTCTGATGGCTTTGCTGCCCCGAGCTCCGTTACCACCACCCTGTTCCCTCAGGGACTGTAACGGGCTCATTTCACGCGAGAGCAGTGAAAATCTAGTCGCTTCCCCTCCCACCCCAAGTTCTCAGCAGACACTCCTCTGGGCAGTATTTTCTCCCCTCTTAGGCTCCGGAGAAGCAGGATGTCGCAAGCGCATCTAGTAGAAAGTTTATCCATCCCCCAGTTGCTATTAAAATACTGGGGTTGGGGTGCGGAGCCGAGGCAGCTGAAACGCAAGTCTTGGGAAGGATGGGTAGGGATCTGGAGGGGCGTGACCCTCAAGTATCTTAAAATACGAATTACACGTCCCTGAGGGTGGGGGAAACGCCCCTAGCTGCAGCGCTCCTCCTTCTGCTTTCTCCCCCTGACTGCCCCGTCTCCTCGCAGCCAGGGAGGGCGCTGGCCTGTGAAGGGAGGGGCCCGCTCCCGTGTTACTAGTTCCCCGGAAATGTGGAGGGGGTCTGTGGCTGCCTTCTCAGCCCAGGCGGGTTCATTTCTCCAGGACTGAAGTTGTAACTGGTCTGGTAAGTTGCTCGCTGGAGAAGTTGGAGACTTGGCATCATGCCTGGGCTTGGAGCTCTCGTCCCTCCTCTCCCACTTCTGGTTCCCTGATCACCCTCATCTTCTCCCTTCTTTTCTTCCCCCTCGTCTTCCCCTTTTCCAGTTCCTTTCTCTTCTGCAGGAGTGAAGAGGTTGCTGGGAGAAAGGTTCTAGGAGCCTCCTTCTTTCTGAATTTTGAGAAATCTGAGTAGATGTTTGGTATCTCTCATCCTCTTTATGAGAAAAGCAAAGCAAACGGAACTGCCAAACCCCAGAGCATCCTAGGGGTGGGGCAGTGGGGCTGGACCATCACCCAGCCTGTACCCAGTCCTGGACCCACACACCCTTCTCCCTGTTCAGATGGTGTTGTCAGCAAAAAGAAACAGCGGTTTATTACTATCTCACTTTATACTGTGTAGAAATTTTAACTTTTCATAGTGCCTTTACGTCTGTAGGTCATATTTAACATAGGGCTTCCCTGGTGGCTCAGTGGTAAAGAACCCACCTGCCAATGCAGGAGACATAATAGACATGGGTTTGATCCCAGGTTGGGAAGGTCCCCTAAAGGAGGGCACGGCAACCCTCTCCAGTATTCTTGCTTGGAGAATTCCATGGACAGAGAAACCTGGTGGGCCACAGGTCATGGAGTTGCGAAGAGTCGGACTGAAGTGATTGAATGACCGAAGTGACTTAGCATGTACGAACAACACAAGCCATATTGTTGTTCCTTATTTAAACAGATGAGGATGGAGAAGCCAGGGCAGACTGAATACCTGAGGTCACACTCTGAAAGTCTGTGCGGCTTCAGTGTTTAACCAGGTGGGCACAGAGTGGCAGCAGCTGTGTTAGAATCAGTCTTGCTTTTAGGTCCCAGACTTGTAACTATTAACTCTGAGGTCTCGGACAAGTTGCTTAACATCTCTGGGCTTCAGTTTCCTTTTCTGTAAAAGATATGAATAAAGACCTTGAGCCACAATTACAGAGTCCATGCACCACAAGGAAGATCTTGCGTGCTGCAACGCAGCCAAGTAAATAAATATTTTTTAAAAAATACAAATAAAAGAAAGGTGGTAGAAATAATATCCATCTCTCTGAGACAGTCTGTTGATTAAGTAACTGTACTGCATGAGATGACACTTCATAATGCAGAAATTTCTATATATTAATAGAGATTCCAAGCATGAGATGACCCTTCATAAGGCATACATTTCTATATATTAATAGAGATTCCGATACAGCAGAATGATGGGGATGGGACACGCAGATCCAGAGAACTTGGAAGCCCTGTGTTTTCGAGTTCATTCCACACTAACTTCTCCTTTTACTCTCTCTCCCCCTCCTGATGCAGGTCTTGGCCACTCTGCTGAACTGGCATTTGCTGTGGAGCCAAGTGATGACATTGCAGTCCCTGGGCAGCCCGTAATGCTGGGCTGCAAGGTGGAGGGGATTCCTCCAGTGCGAATCACCTGGAGGAAGAATGGGGTGGAGCTGGCGGACAGTACCCACTCCACTGTGCTGGCCAATGGGTCCTTGATGATCCGCCACTTCCTGCTGGATGGAGGCGGCAGCCCTTCAGATGAGGGGGACTATGAGTGTGTGGCTCAGAACCGCTTTGGGCTGGTGGTCAGTCGGAAGGCTCGAATCCAGGCTGCAAGTAAGTGGGTGCCTTTACTTTTTTTTTTTTTTTCCAGGTCATGGAGGGATAAAGGGAGCCATTCCATCTTACGTAGCTTCTGGAGAACTGTCTCAGCATGGGTCAGCTGAGAGGAGCATAGCAGCAATTTGCAGTAGTGGAATTATATCATTTACTCATTTAACTGATTGGAATGCAATTTGACAAGAATGTAGTCAAGCACTGTTGTAGGAAGAGGGAGAGAGAAAGCCAGCTTTATTCAGCTCTTGGTTCAGTGTGTCTTAGCTTCCATATGCCTGTATATTATGAGCATCCCAGTCTTTTGAGTATGATTTTTGTGTTTAAAGATAAACTTTGGGGATGATTTAAGAGGATTTTGAAGGGTGATTTTGATTACATGCAGTTTTTAATTACATGCTGACTTTCAAACCTTTGGGGTAGAATAAACCCCCTGTACCAGTGATAACATTCAGAAGCTTCAGCGATTTGCTTTACAAAAAATATGATAGAATAATTTCAGGGTTAACACAGTGATGACATTCCCCTCACTCACCTTCCTGCTGGCATACTTAAAAAAAAATTTCAGCTTTATTGAGATGTAATTGATAATAAAATTATAAGATATTTAAAGCGTACATTATGATGACTTGATATTTGGTATGCTTTTTTGATTGGGAGAGAAGAGGTGTTTCATCTCTAGAGCTGTGCTTAGCTGATGGACCAGCAGTCACTGTGGTGATGAAATTATGGTCATGCTCTACTGCTCTGTCCTGCCAAAAGTCTGCTGTTGCTGTTTAATCTGTGTACACTCATAGGTATTATCACATAAACCAAAATTATTTACGTATCTTGGGAAGGTGGCAAGCTATGAGGGTGGGAAGTCTGCTCACAGACTTCTGGTTCTTTCTTTTTTTTTGGCTATGTCGCACAGCATGTGGAATCTTAGTTCCCCGACCAGGGATCAAACCTACATCTCCTGAATTAGAAGCAGGGAGTCTTAACCACTGGGCTGCCAGGGAAGTCCCAAGAACCACTGCTTTTGAGAAAGGGTAAAAGTTTTGCCAAGTGGAAAATGTTCTGCATCCCATAATCTCTGTACTTCTGGGTGGCGTCTTGAGGTGGTGTCCCTTTAAAAGGCTGCTTTAATTTGGGTTGGTAATCATTCAAACTAATGCTTATTAAACACTTGCTGCGTGCTGGGCACCCTGCCCAGGTGCTTTATATGAATTATCTTATTTAGTCATTGTGATGACACTGGAATATAGGCAGTCGTCATCCTCATTTTACAGATGAGAACACTGAGACTTAAGGGGATCGGCGACCTTCTGGTGAGCAGAGAAGCCAGGACTGCAGTTTAGGTATTCTGAATCCTGCACCCTCCCACTTAACCCTTGTGGCACGCTGCCTCTTCCCTGTCTGATCCCTGACCAACTTCTTCCTGGCTCCAAGGGCATTTGCATAGTTGTTCTGAACGGCTGGCAAATGATGAATTGTTCTGAGGCAGGAGGCCTCTCGTTGGGTTTAAGATGCCCCTTTGTTCTAAGGAAGGCTCCTCTAGGCCCCCATATGGAGCTCTCTGGGACGCAGCCCTGGACCTTGAGATGGAATCACTTCTGGCTCAGCAACCCCTCAGCCTCCAGCCCTCCTGGCAGTATAGGGGAGGCTGGTGCGTCCTCCAAGCAGATGGCTGGGTGTGAGGAGGGAAAGTGGGGACAGAGAGTGGGGACCCAAAGAAGCTTGTCGGACAGAAGAGAAGAGACTTCTCAGGGAGCTCTCCCTGGCCTGTGTCAACTCCGCGGGCTCGATGGCTCCTGCATCACCAGCCTAGAGTTCTGGGAGATAAATCCCCAGGTGTTTATATAGAGCTAATTGTAAATGTGCTTTTCTATAAATGGTAATACCTTCAAGATGTTCAGCCTCCTTAAACTCCTAACAGTATAAGCAGTTGAGCTGTGGGCTCTGGCTGCGGGGAGGGCCAGCAGGTGAGGTCGGCTTGGTTAAGCCTCTGGGGTCCTGGGGACATCTGGGGGTTTGCCTCCAAATCCTAGCAGTCTGATACGGGCTCTCTCCCCAGCAAGGCTCGTGGCCCCTCGGGGAAGGCTTGGGCGGTTGGATCCCCTTTCCTCACGTTACAGGCTCATGTCCCTGTGAGGTTTTAGAAACCTCCAAAGCTGATTAGCTGCCTGGGTTCTCTCCTTTGGTAACAATGCCCTGCCCATGTGCCCACAGGCTGGGCAGATGTCGTATGACACGGGAGGAGGCCTTCTGAAAGGGTGTGAGGTGCCTTCCAGAGCCCCTGCTTCTCCTGCCTGCTCCACAGGGGCTGACAGGGCAGGAGGATGCTAAGCACCCCTCACAGACACACAATCTGTGTCTGTGCACACCCAGCGCACCTGGTGAGGCAGGTCGGTGTGGGGCACCAGCCAGAGGCCGACGGCTGGGAACGCCTCCTCTTCCATCCAGTGGGCCTGGATGCTGTCACTGAAAGATGGCCTGACCATGATGGACTGGACTCCAGGCCCATTCCTTGGCTTCAGTGCAAGTGTCTGCTGTCTGGGATGAAATGGCTCAGGGTCCTAGGAATACTCATGCTTCCAGCATGTCTGGTTTCTCTGCCTTGCTGTTCCATGTGTTTATAGTTTGGGGGCTGAAAATTGCGACCCTTGTGAAGGAAGAGATCCTAGACAAGTTACTCTCTCCATGGCCCAGTGTCCTCACCTGTGAAATGTACATATAATCCTACTTGGTGGGATGGCAGTAAGGACTAGCACACTCCACGCTTTGCCTCGCACAGAGTTGGTACTCAGTAATGGAGTCAATCCTCTTTGCTTCTTTTAAAGGTGATTCCAGTCTTGTGGCTCAGCTGGTAAAGAATCTGCCTGCAATGCAGGAGACCTGGGTTCGATCCCCTTGGGAAGATCCCCTGGAGAAGGGAAAGGCCACCCACTCCAGTATTCTGGTCTGGAGAATTCCATGGACTGTACGGTCCATGGGGTCACAAAGAGTTGGACACGACCCAGCAACTTTCACTCCCAGTGACATTGCCAGCAAAAGCAGACTCCTGAATCCACTCCCAGCCCCCAACTTTCTCCCACACTGGGATTCAGTTAGGGAGTACTCCAGGAACATCTCTCAGGGAGTGAATCTCTCACTTCAGAGGCTGAGTGCAACCTGTTCTGTTTTAACCCCTTCCTGGGAGGGTCTGGGGATTCTCCCAAGCCTCTGGGCATCCGCTGAAGCTTGGCTGCCCTGTGAGACCCTCTACTATCCCCCTAGAGAGGCTCCAGGAGGGGCATGTGGGACACCTGATCCAGTGGGAATAGGCAGTGACTCACACCTGTTGAGACCTGTGTGCCTGGATGACTCCAAAGAGGGATGGGCTGGCTACAAGGAGGG
>NW_011494606.1:6683546-6692858 GCF_000754665.1 Bison bison bison
CCAGGTTCCCTCCACACTGAGCTCCCCTCCACCCTCAGCTCCCCTCCACCCCCAGCCCACCTCAGGCAGATACTTAGTTCCTGCCACTCACTTTCTGGCCTCAGTTCCTGGTCTCGAGCCTTTTGGGAAACTGGAGTAAAGAGGTAGATGATCTGGAACACAATTTGTCAGACTTTGCTGTGCCCGTGATCTTGATAAGATTCAGATTTTGAATCAGTGGGTCTAGGCCAGGGCCTGGGGGTCCTGCAGGTCTAACGGATCCCTTGTGACGCCCACAGTGCTGGCCCACAGGCGTGAGAGGAGAGCCCCTCCCACATCATAGTTGCTAGTGTAGGGGCGTCTGTGGGCAGGACAGTGAGTTTGGAGAACATGGGCTTCAGGGTCACATCTGGGTAGGTTTGAACCCCAGCTCTGCCACTCACAGATGCCATGTCCTTAGCACAGTTACTTTCAACTCTCAAGTCAAATGAGTCTCTGCCTTCATTTGAAAAGGAAAAAAAAAAAGCATAATCCCATCATCCTATCAGGGCTGTCGGGGAATTAAATGAGATGATGGATGGAAAGTATCTGGCCCAGGGCTTGGCCTCTAGAAATGCTCATTAAGTATTATTGTTAGTATTAGGTTTGCTGTTGCTGTTGTTTAGTCGCTAAGTTGTGTCCGACTGTTTGCTACCTCATGGACTGTAGCCCTCCAGGCTCCTCTGTCCACGGGATTCTCCAGGCAAGAATACTGGAGTGGGTTGCCATTTCCCTCTCTAGAGGATCTTCCTGACCCAGGGATCAAACCCACATCTCCTGCATTGGCAGGCAGATTCTTTACCCTGAGTCACCTGGGAAACCCCTAGTGATAGGTATTGAGTGCTAATTTAGGATGAAGACAAGCCTGTTCCAATGCAGGTAGGATTCTCGAAGTGCCAGGATTGCCTCCCCCGTAGCCCGGAGCCATCCTGACTGGGTGTGCCCAACGATGGTTATGAGGGTAGGCTGTGGAGGGAAACACATCCCCAGCTGGATGGACTTGGGTAAGTCACTGGAATCCCTGAGTCTCAGTTTCCTCATCTTTAAACTTGAGGAAATAATACTTAGCAAGGAGGAATGCTGGGAGGAGCCCCCACGACAATACGTGTAAAGAACTTAGCACAGTGCAGGGCAGATAGAAAATGTTCCTTAGGCACTGTTACTATTCTGGAGTGATAACAAAGGTGAGACGTGAAGTTCTAAGCTTCTTTAGATATGGTGGTTCCAGGAGGGTCCCTGGTAGCCTGGACTCCACACGGTGGAGTGTGGTGAGGGGAAGGAAGCCCAGGTCTAGGCCCCTACTAAATCACCTGCTGCTCACGCCCTCAGTCACCCGCTCCTGAAGTCTGCACCATTCTCAACCTGCCTGAGCGAGGGCAGTTTCACCAGCTACTCTGAAATCTCTTCCAGCAGCAAGATCTATGCCTGTGTGGATGTGGGGACAGGGTCTCAGCACAGATCTGTGGAGCCAGGTCTGGGTGGGCAGGTTGGGAAAACTATGGGCTGGAGCTGCCTAGTGGCACAGCCTGTGTGGTGGGCTCGGTATATTTAGGGAACCCCAGCAGTGCCTCAGTGTAGGGCAGTGAGTTGTGCAAGGAAATGTTTCCTGGCACAGTGACTGGTGACCCTGGAGGCCTTTGTCACCTGGAGGCCTGGTGTGTGAAACCCAAGCTTTTCTCTCCTCTTTGAGGGGCAGCTCAGCCAAAGTGGATGTTGTTCAGTCGCTCGGTTGTGTACAACTTTCTGTGAACCCATAGACTGCAGCACGCCAGGCTTCTTTGTCCTTCACCATCTCCCAGAGCTTGCTCAAACTCATGTCCATCGAGTCAGTGATGCCATCCAACCATCTCATCCTCTGTCATCCCCTTCTCCTCCCACCTTCAATCTTTCCCAGCATCAGGGTCTTTTCTAATGAGTCAGATCTTCGCATCAGGTGGCCAGAGGATTGGAGTTTCAGCTTCAGCATCAGTCCTTCCAATAAATATTCAGGACTGATTTCCTTTAGGATTGACTGGTTTGATCTCCTTGCTGTCCAGGGGACTCGCTCCAAAGTAACCATGAGGAAATCTCCCTTCTGCCCTTCACATTCTTCCACCTACCTGTTAGAGCAGAACGCGGGTGCTGAGGTGTCACCGGTGTGACGAGTGATGGACATGCCAAGGCCTACTCTCACACCAGGCAGGTCATCTGTAAGTATGTCAGGGTGCAGAAGTAGGTGGAAATCAGTACTCCACAGCCTGACCTCTTCTGATGCTCTTGAGAAGCTGTGAGGTGTGGTGCAAAGGCCCTTGCCTGGACACCGGTGTCCTGCGTAACTGGGCAAGTCAGTCACCCTCTCTGGACTTCGTTTTTCTGATTGTAATATTGAGTCGTTGGACCAACGTTCATCTCTGCGCTGCGATATTAAGGCTTCCTTTCCATCCAGTTAGTCCTTGGGACTGCCTGCCTTTCTGAGCCTTTTCCCAGTCTATTCTTGCCCCTACTCGTCCCTTACCCAATCCCTCCCCAAAGACCACTTAATTCACAGTAATTTCTTCCTCGCCCTCCTAAGGCGGGGAGTACTTGTGGTCTGTGGCATTCAGGCTCAGCCTTCCTCTCAATGGAGGCTGCCTGCATTGTTAAGTAACTGTTTTGTGGCTGGATATTCCATCTGTTTCCTTAACTCGATTTTAAGCTCCTAAATGGCTTCTCTCTCTTTTGTATCTCTCACGTCCTCTGCCTGTGGAGCCCAATAAAAACTAAATGAATATGTGGCCTTGTAGGTGCAAAGCTCCATCGCTCTCTCCTTCTCTTTGACTTTCTCTGTTTCTCCCCACCTCGTAATTGATAGCATAGCTCAAAGGGACAGAAGCTGGTGAATGGGGAATTTAACACACTAGAGGCAAAATCTTGGGGAGGCTGTGGCTGCGTGTTTTTCTCTAGAGGAGCTGAGACTCTCTTCTTCGGCAGATGGCGTGTGAACCAGAAACCGCATTGCTTGGTAGCCCTCATGCCTGGGTCTTGGGGTCTCCTGCCTTGGACTGTATTCCCTGGCTGGATAAAGGCTGTATCCCCAGGCCTGCTGGCCTCAACTGTAGTGGGAGGACCGCCCCTCGCCCCAGCAGCAGGACTTGAGTGTGGAAGTTGCAAGCTTCTGGTTCCCACACCTTGGCTCCGCTGCCACAGGCAGCCAGCTGGCCCCTTGAACACAATGTGCAGATCTTCTCTGTTCCCGTTCCCGGCATTGTCCATGGCCGGGCGCCTTGGCTGGGAATGCGGGCCGGTGAATAGCGGAGGCATTTGCAGCCTGCAAATGAAACAGGCCCCCAGCCCCCGCTAGCCCCCCATTCCCTCCCCAACCCCCGGGAGAAAGGACTTTTTCACTTCTGGCCTTCTTGTATTGCCTTCCCCTCGCCTCTCCAAAGTCCCTGCAGGCATGTGTGTGTGTGCGTGTGTGTGTGTGTGTGTATGTAAGAGACTTTTCACAGCAGCTTGAAGGCTGTTCAACACAGCCCTCAAAAAAACAAGTAGAATGGAACAGAAGGGCACCCAGGATGGAAAACCAAACAGCTCACTGCTGTCTTTGTTTAAACTGGACCGAGTGGTTCCAAAAACGTCTGCCTGTGTAACTAACCTATGGCTCCCTAAGATCTCTGGCTGTAGCCTTGTTGCAACAAGAAACGCAGAGACCAGTGCTAGTGCTAAGTCGCTTCAGTCGTGTCTGACTCTTTGTGACCCCATGGACTGTAGCCTGCCAGGCTCCTTGTCCATGGGATTTTCAGGGCAAGAATACCAGAGTGGGTTGCCATTTCCTTCTCCAGGGAATGTTCCCAACCCAGGGATCAAACCTGCGTCTCCTACATTGGCAGGCAGGTTCTTTACCACTAGCGCCACCTGGGAAGCCCATGGAGACCAGCAATGTGTGTGTATATTGCCACGTGGGCCTCTGTGGGCACCTGAGCATACAGCTGCGTGCCGAAGAAGGGTGCAGGGGGTCAGGATGAGGGTCCAGCTTTCAAAGGACTCTTCTGTGGGAATCCCTCCTCCCTGAGCAGTGTGACCAGGCTAGAGATCTAGAATGGACAGAACTAGTACAGGGCAAGAGGGGGTGGTGGGTCATTTTATTAGATCCTGTAGCTGAAGTGAGGAAGGAGGGAAAGCTAGCCTTAGGTCGCTGGCAGAGGGTGGGGCTTACATGATGGGCTTGGGGGCCTGGCCATAGTATCTGGGAATCTAGACCGTGGTTTTCTTATTTATTAGGCGAGTGCCAGCAATCTGGCTGCAATCCGAGCCTGCTGGCCTGGGCTGTTCGTGTGCCAACCACCCCCCACCTCGACCCCCACCAAAGGACCATTCTTTGATGTCTGAGCTTGCTTCCCCTGCCCACCAGCTTTGTTCACCCTGTTTCAAGAAAGGCTGACCCTTTCTGACTGCCCTCGAAGGTAAGGGAGGAGCAGAGAGTGTTCTCTGTGAATCGGAGCAGCTCCAGGGGCGCTTCCTGGACAGGTGATGATGTGACCTATGGAAGGGCAAAGACAGGGGTCCAGTAAGGGCCTGAAGAGGGGCAAGCGAGGAGGAATGCCAGGCCAGACCCTGGACTCCAGGCAGATGGAGGGGATGGAAGTGTGGGCTTAATCCAGGCCAGCTCACCACCTGATTCAGGCAGATGGAGGACAAATCGATGCAGAGGACTCCCAGCCCACCCTCTCCATCTCTTCCCTGGATCTTAGGCTCCTCAGTCTTCGACACCCCCTACACACTCTGCCTCGCCCCCACCCCCTCCTGTGAGGTCACGTTCGGGGTCTTTGTCTTAGAATTCCTCCTGCCTCCTGGTTTCTCCTGCCCTCCCTTCTTCCTGTGTCCAGCTCTCTTTATTGTTCTGTTTCCTTCTGCCTCTGGCTCCAAATGTAGCAATTCCTGTGTCCACCCTCCGCTGCTGTGCTTGGAGGGAGACACTGCTGCAAAAGTAGGTGAGCTCAGGCCTCGGCACAGAGCAAAGAGATGGGAAGAGGGGAGTCAGAGAGGATGAGGTGCAAAGAGGACCCCAAAGGAAGGTGTTCGTGGCCTCCCCAGCAAGTCAGAGTCTCACTGGGGCACACCTTCCCCGGGAGAGGAATCTGAGAATGCTGGCCCCTGCTTGGGCCCTGTCTCTGAGCCTGGACACTGACCACGGTGGGTGGTGGGGGCAGCCCCAGGCTACTCTCTGGAATGCTGGTGTTGGGTTGCAGTGCAGATGCAAGCAGTGATAATGGGCAGGAACTGGACTTTCTGGTCTGGCTGCTGCCCCCAAGGCCATTGGAATGTGAGGGGGGACTAGCAAGAGGCCCCAGGGACTTGGAGTGGGCAGATGGAGACCAGACCACCTAAATGGAGAGGAGGGGGCAGACCACCAAGAGAGAGGACCAAGTTCTAGCCTTTTCACTGAGTTGCAGGCTACAGTCAAAGAAGCCTAAAATTCCTGGTCCATCTAGGACCTTGGAAGTCTGCCCAGCCCCGCAGTGGGATCACAGGCATCCAGACTGCATCCATTTGGACCTTGCCTGGTCCCACCTCCTCGTTTTACAGAGGTGAAAACTGAGGCCCTGAGGAGGTATCCTGCCCAAGGATGTGATTGGTCCTCCAGCCTGGGCAGGTTGGAGAGCCCCTGGAGTCCCTCGTGCCGCTTGCCCCGCCCAATGCCTCACCGCTTTCTGGTTGGGGATAGGGGAGATCTTTTTATATCTCCTCCAGGGCATACTGGCACATACATTTCCATTTTTCTCCTGATCTACCCCCACCCCTGTCTGTGGGGGTGGTTCTGAATGTGAGTGTCAGCCAGTGGGTATAGGCTCCTGACATCCATGGCACATCTCAGAGAGTCCCTGAGTTTCCAGAGCACCCCGGATGCTGGGCTGAGTAGTGTGAGGGCTACCTACGTGCTGGCTCTGGTGGGGAACCTGTAGTAGTAGCAGGAGTCTTCCTAGTCTAAGGGGGCTGCACTGTCCTAAGCCCTGTGTATGTTAATTTACTTAATTCCCACAGATTTCCATTAGTAGGAGTTACTAGTCCTATTTCACAGATGAGTAAACAGAACTTTTCACTTTCATGCACTTGAGAAGGAAATGGCAACCCACTCCAGTATTCTTGCCTGGAGAATCTCAGGGACGGGGGAGCCTGGTGGGCTGCCATCTCTGGGGTCACACAGAGTCAGACATGACTGAAGTGACTTAGCAGCAGCAGCAAACAGAAGCCCAGACTGGTTATTAACTTGCCCAAGGGTACACAGTAAGTAGAGACGCTGGGTTTTAAACCTGGTCTGCCTGACTCAAAATTCAGTGGCCTGAGTGTCCTTAAAGGGGGCTAGAGTCCCTTGAGAACATAATCAGTATTTTTGCCTAAGAAATATTAATAGAGCCATGCTCCTGTGAGAGTATTGGGAGCGAACAACTTAGAACCCTGGCCAAAGTGGGAGCCACTTCTGGGTGTGCAAGATGGGGCTACATGGTCCCCACCCCCAGCTGCTGCTGGAGGTCTGGGGAGAATCAGGGGGGCAGTTAGGCGGGGTGCTCTGCTGGGATGCTCTGCAGAGAAAAGTTGTCCTACCTGAGAGGCTGGGCAGAGTGGCTGATACAGGTTCCCAGCAGCAGGAGAAGTCCGGAGGGTGTTGGGCTGTAGGTGTGAGAATTGCTTGTTTCAAGGAGGAAAGACAAGTTCCCCTCCCCCGGGGCCCCTCATCTCCCTTTCCCTTTCTTGTTTCCCCCGCATAATGATGCTGATTGCTCCACATCTGTCATAATTACTCTTTGTTTGAAAATTCAGAACAAATCACAGGAAAGGAACTGGTGTGGCTTGAGTAGGATCCTTCTCCCTAGGGGTTCCGGGGGTGGGGGCTGGGTGGTAGGGAAGAGACGTAATCAGCCTTGGAAGATGGAGAAGCCAGGCTGCTGATTGTCCTTTTGCTGTCCCCTTGCCTGGGCAAGGTGGCCTAAGGCCTCGTGCAGTTACGTGGCCCCCACCCCTGACCACAGTTCCTGCCCGCTGTGGTAGCTGGAAGATTCGGCTACTACCCCATCCTGGGTGAGTGGTCGACGTGAGGCCCCTGCCCTCTCGGCTCCTCCCCTGCCCTCTTGGCCCCACTGAGCAGTGTGTTGGACGGCAGGCTCCGTCGTCAACCCAGCAGCACTGCAGGGAGGGGCGGGCTGTGCCTGCTGGGAGGGCACAGGGCGGGGGCTTTACTGGCCATGGGGAGGGGCCAGTTGCGGCTGGGATCCTTAGAACAGGGTGAACTTTGGGTCTCTGAGTGAGAACCGGTAACGGGGGTGGGGAGGGAGCATCAACCAGACCTTCTTGGGATGCTGCGGCAGCCCTGCGTGCTCTGCATTTCTTCACCCTCACTCTGAGCAACCTGACTTCTGGGGAGGGTCCTGGATCCTGCCCCCATCCCTACCTGAAAGCCTTGGTTTGGGGGCTGATGTTTCCTGGGGCATATGCCCTGACCTGGGGCCCTGCCTGCCGTGGAGCTGCCTGCATGTTTTCCTCCCAGTCTACCGGCTTCCCACCTGGGAAAGTGCCTGCCAAGACTGCGGACTGGGAGGAGCCTGGACCTGACATAGACGTCATCCTTACTTCTGTGTCCTCTTTGACTCCCACTTCAACCAGGAGCTGCTTGTAATATATGAATATTCAACTCATCCCCATGTGGTTTTTGGACCCACAAAACCCAAAGTTCACTTTCCTGGACCTCAGTTTCCCCATGGGTGGAAGGTAGTGTGGAGAGGACCAGATTACAAGGTTCTCAAAGTCCCCTCTCACTTCTGACTCGTTTTGCCTTGAAGGTAGTTTCCCCCCTCCCCAGCTCTCCTCTCTACCTCTCCCCAGGCTGGCCCTAGCTCTCTCCTCCATCTCCCTCTCCCACTCCTCTGTCTCTCCCGTACTGGGCTTGGCTTCCTCCTTTTTGAACTGTCAAGATCACAGTTCTATAGCAAAGCTCTCTTGTCATCCTCACCTTCTGTCGCTGCCCCTACCTGGGCGGTTGCTGCCAGGTGGCTCTGGGCAGCACGCACGTGTTGGAAGCGAGGCTACTGAGTCCCTGGGATTGGGGTGTGGCAGGGCGCTCAACCACCTGCGCAGGGACTGGCCCTCGGCCCCGCGGCAAGCGCGGTGTGAAATGAGTCGACCGCGCTCTGAAAACGACTCCTTTCCTTTGCATCGGGGAAGAGGGATACCCCCAACTGTCAGCACAAAGCGGGCTGCTTCTCGCCGAGGCGGGGCCGGGCCGGTTGGCCGACAAGGCAGAATCGATGTGCCTTCAATTAACCTGCGCCGCGCAGTTGCGGGGCTGTCAAGTCACCGCGCCCTGTGTGTCTGTGGATGTGAGAACCTGTGTGCGTGAGTGTATCTGCGGTCTGCGACTGCGCTTGTGTTGTCCTTGGAGTTCCTGTATGCTCCACTACTTCCCTGGCCTTTACCTCTCACCGACTGGAGGCCTCTTACTGGTCTTGGGGAGCAAAATAGAACAGGAGAGTGGAGGTCTAGGGCCCCCAGCCTCCTTCCTCCCGATTGGCTTGGAGTGCAGGCCAGGGACTGCTGACAAGGGGTGGGGGCTAGACAAAAGTCTATAGGCCAGCCTTTGAACAGGAAGCAGAGTGGGGCCCAGAACCTTCACAGAAGGGTAGCTGGGACAGAGATGTGTGCTTGTTGCCCTGACAGTGCTGGGGAGTGTGCTCCCCCCAGGGGCAGGCAGGAGTGGGGAGAAGGGAGCTTTCCAGGTTTTCCTGATGCACCCTCACCCTGCTTTGCCCTGTCCTCCAGTCTCTTGCCCTTGTTTCTCACATCACTGCTGTGGAAGCTGAGACCAGAGAGCAGGCCTTGCCACAAGTCCTGGTGTACAGAACTGGGACAGAAAGCATTCAGGCATTCTTTCCAATGAGCTGGTTGGCCAAATGGGATTTGGGATTCTAACTTGAGAGCCGGGATCTTAGAACACTGAAACCCAGTATTTGCTTGTGACAAGCAATTCCTGGATCTTTTACTGCCATCTTCACATCTGGCTGTTTTTTTCCCTCACCTCCCCTGCTCTTCGTGGGTTATTTTTGTTTTGCCTCTTGCATCCCAGCTTATATGGAATGTCACTCTCTTTCTGCAGTAGTTCCCTTTACCCTAATTTCTTAGAGGTCTCTTAAAATTGTATGCTGGGCTTCCCTAGTGGCTCAGTGGTAAAGAATCTGTTTGCCAATGCAGGAGACATGGGTTCAATCCCTGGGTCGGGAAGATCCCCTGGAGAAGGAAATGGCAACCCACTCCAGTATTCTTGCTTGGAGAATCCCATGGACAGAG
>NW_011494606.1:6692958-6709378 GCF_000754665.1 Bison bison bison
TGGTTTTGCCATACATCAACAAGAATCGACATTAGGTATACATATGTCCCCTCCCTCCTGAATGCCCCTCCCACTTCCCTCCCCATCTTGCCCCTCTAGATTGTCAGAGCACTGACTTTGTGTTCCCTGTGGCATACATTGCACTCCCACTGGCCATTTATTTTACATATGGTAATATACATATTGGGGCTTCCCTGTAGCTCAGTCGTTAAAGAATCTGCCTGCAGTGCAAGAGACCCAGGGTTCTATCCCTGGTCAGGAAGATCCCCTGGAGAAGGAAATGGCAACCCACTCCAGTATTCTTGCTTGGAGAATCCCATGGACAGAGGACCCTGATGGGCTATAGTACATGGGGTCACAAAGAGTTGGACACGACTTAGCAACTGAACACCATCACCACCACGAAAATTGTATGCCAAACCTCTAATACCTTAGAGAAACCCTGTCTTAAGTTGGTCCCACTTGAAGAATGGGTTAGAATATCCTTGATTCCACTATATCAGAAGACCAGTAATGATATATCATAGAATGAGTCTTAGGATTGAGCCTGTTTGACATTCCTTCTCTCTTGTGTTTCTGATTTTGCTTCTCAAATCAGTCATTTTCCCACTGAAACATGACAAAATCAAGATCATTACAAGCAAGGCTGCTAAGTATAAGGTTGATGGGATCAAGGCTTTCCTGAAATAAAGCCATATAGCTTTTATTGCATCAATTCGGGAAGGAGTCATTGAACTGTATGCCCAGCTTGGCTTTTTGGGGGTGAGGAGAATCAGAAGACACCCCAGTGTGTTCTGGGACAGTGAGTATGAAGCTTGTTCCTCCCACTGGTTTGCAGACTCCTTGAGGGGTGGGGCTAGCTCCTCTGAGCATCCTCAGCGCTGAGCACAGAGTGACGCCTGGGAAGGGTGAGAATGGAGAGCTGCGGGCGTATGCAAGGGAGGGTGGAAACACGTCCTGCCTGCTGTGGTCAGCACACTCTTCCTCTGGAGCTCAACAGCCTGGACCTGGGGGAGGCAAGGAAGGCTGAGTCGGATATCACTCGAGAGCCTCCAGTGTACTTTCCCTGAAGCCATTCTCTGCAGGCTTCTGAGTCCCCGGCTGTCAGGAGCCAAGAGCAGCCATGTCTGCACCTAACTGTATCACCAGTCTCCTAAACCAGCTTCTTCTAGTCTTAAGAGGCACCCCTGTCTCCCTCTTCTGTTCCCTTGCTTGAAACAGCCTTCTTCCAAGGTCCCACTGCTGGCCACTTGGGGGAGGATGGAGACTGGACGAAGCTGCAGGTGAGGCGATTGAGTGCTGAAGGGGAAGGGGTTGGCCTGGTGAATTCAGACCTCGGTTTACCAGGTGAGGTGGCTACTGATACTCAGTCACCTCAGGGTGGGACACCCTTCCAGACAAGCTATAGAAAGTCCGAGGATGCCAGACCTTTGGCCTCATCCCCAGAATGGCTAACAGGCTAGTTCCGTGCTGGGAAGTGTCCCTCTTCCCTTGAGCTCCATGTGCATCCTCTTGGGAAGGACTGTCCTTGCATATGTACATGCCTATCTTCCTATTATCTTGAAAAATCATAACTATGATAACAAAGCCTCCTGTGAATGCATGTTGCTGTGGGAATGGATAAGAGGAGAAAAAACACATTCTCGTTATTATACTCATTATCTTCTTATCAAAATATTCACCCATGGAGCATTATTTTTATATGAAGTTACTTAATGGTCTTGGGTTTGGGGAAAGAAGAGATGTGAGGAGAAATAGGCTTCCTTTAGAAAGCACTTTTTTAGTTAAAAGTGTTGAATCTCCAGTTTGGGCCTGGAGGCGCCTCATGTTTTTTGAATAGTGGATCATTTCCCAAGTGTAATTTTCTGGGGATTAGATATTCAGGCACTCTTGTTGAAATCTGGACAAACTATAAAGACACGTGTATAGTACTATATAATAACAATTATAGTTTCTGCTTGAATGGTCATTTTAGTCCTGTAAAATGAAGCTAGTGGCCTGTATGGCATTAGAATGATCTCTGATCTACTACAAACTAACTGTTGCTTCCTTGGGTAGGTCCTTTTTTTCTCTAGATGAAGGGACGTTCAGCATCATTCTTTACGGTCCTTGGGTCTGTGAAGGGGGCTCAGGGATGGCAGATGAGGGAAAGAGAAGTCAGATTGGTGGAGCTTCAGGCTTCTTACATTTACCACATCCACAGCAGTTCTGCGTTACCTTTTTGTTTTGAGTTCTTTAGACCACCTAACTAAGCAGATCAGCTAACTAGGTAGACTGGCCTAAGCAGGGGAGTAGTTCAGCAGGTGCTGGGATACCAAATAGGCTTAAGATTCTAGAGCCTTAGGCAGAAGAAACATGACTCTGAGATGAAGATTTAGGAGAATTATTAAGAAAAACGTTATGATCATATTGGCACTTATGACCAGGTTAAATTAAACCTTGATTGAGAATTGGGTTAGAAAAATAATAACCTATACTTAGATTTTTCTCTCCTTTAAAAAGCATATGTTTTCACGTATCACTGTTACAATTAGCGCTCAGTAGTGTTAGACGTGGTTGATCAGTCAAGACAAGGACCCATTTTGGCGGCTGTTTAGTCTCTCAACAAGTGTTGTCCAGTCTTTAATTTTATTCTCAAATAAACGGATGGATGAAATGGCAACCTGCTCCAGTACTCTTGCCTGGAAAATCCCGTGGATGGAGGAGCCTGGTAGGCTACAGTCCATGGGGTTGCAAAGAACAGGACACAACTGAGTGACTTCACTTTATGGGTGGTCCTGTTTCAGAGCCTAGTTATCGGCTGTACACAAAGGGTTCATAATCTCGTTGTGGTAACATGGACATTAGAACATTAGAAAAGATTGCTGCCTTAGAAAGAGCCCAGTAATATGCATCATAAGTGATGCTAACCAAGGGCGACTGGGTCAGCCCAACAGCCTACTGTTGATCTGAGCAATAGACCTTTTTATCAGTTGAGAAGCCTGAAAGGACACTGGATCTTATGTATGTTCTTCTTTAGGCAGACATAATCTAAGAGCCCATCAGAAGGGATTAGGAAGTATGTACTTCCAGGAAAAGGATACTGGAACTGAAGGATATTAAAGCAGGTCAGTTATCAAATCAACCAATCTCTAAGAGCATGTCTCCTACACCTACCTGCCTCTAAGCTGAGGACTCTGAGGGACAGAAAGATAAGACACCTCCTGATCTTGAAGAATTCGAGCTCCTCTTCCCGCCTTGTCAAGAAGCAACCATAACTGTGGTGATAGTGAAGAGAGAAGGCAGCTTGATAAAGCACAGAATCTGTTGAATTGATTAACAGTGTGATTGTCAGCCTGTCCATCTGCATCATGATTTTCCTTTAGTGCTGATTTCTAAGCTAAGCCTCTCACATCCTTAAACAAGAAGAAAAGGGAAGTGCCTCAGGCTAGTCCAGTTCCTGATAAAGAGTCGGTTTTCACAGGCAAGTGGTTGAAACTCCAGTCCTTCCTTCCCACCCACCATTCTCATCAAGGGGACCTTTCTTGGATCAAAGCAGTGGCCTGGGCGCTTCCGTTGTCACATCCGAATCCTGAACCCTGGCTCAGACCTGACTGTTAGGACCTCCCCTTTCCAAGCTTTCTCTCTTCCTCCCGGAACATGCCAGTCCATTCCTCAGCCCCCACAGCTTCCCATCTTCCTGCCTCTTCTTTACAGAGCCCTGTTCCTCTTTTCACATCTCTCCCAGCCATTCTCTGAACGTCTCCAGCCCTTTCAGCTGGTGGCACACAGTTGGGCACTGAAGAACATAAATCCTCGACTCTTCTCATTGTTTCATGTGTTCCCAGCGAAATCTAATTAGGCTGTAAAGGCAGGGCCTCGCTTGGTTTTTCTCCGAACCGGGCTATCACAGTAAGTGCCCCCAAGAACCCACTGGTGTAGAGGGGAGCCCCGGGGCAGACTCGTAGCCCCTGCCGGGCTTCCATGGGTAGTCGGGGCGCGGAGGGCTTCTTCCGTGGGGAGGCGGGACCTGCTTCCTCAGTTTCCCTGGGCCGGCCCGGTCCACCCGGGCGCAGCTGGGGCATTTGCCCCGCTGGGGGGAGAGGGTGGCGGGAAATGGTGCCTCGCTCGCCCCAGCGACATCAAACCCTCGTTTGGCGTGCGAGGACAATGGTTGTCTTATTTTCTCCATTCGCCGCGCACAATGCCGGATTCTCTCATTCACCCGCGGCGGTGCGAGCGAGGTAATTAGCCAGCGCCATTCAGCGCGGACACTATTGCTATGCGGGGGGGCGAGGACGCCCGCGTCGGCGGGGATTAGCCGCGGCTCGGGGTGTGCAGCTGCGGCCACTTCAAAGGGGCCCGACGGCCCGGCCGGCTGTGGGAACCGGCGCCGCCTCCCTCGGGAGCCGCCCCGCCGGCTCGGCCCGGGCCCGGCGGACCGGACGCGGCTGCTCCTCCCCGGCCCGCAGCCGCCCGCCGCGCGCTCTCCGCCGGCGCAGGCTCAGCACTGCCCGGGCCCCGAGCTCCGGTGTCGCTCCCCATCACACTCCCACTTTCATCAGGACCTCAAGGGCTTTTTTTTTCTTTTGAGTCCCGGGAGTCAAAGGGCAAAGAGGGGAAGGTGGAGGGAGGAGCGAGGGGGGATGGGAGCTTGACACAAAGCGCTGACCTCTGCCGAGCGGAGCAGATGGTCCCACTTACTCCTGCCGCCGAGCGAGCGGCTCTCAGGGCCCCAGGCTCGGGGGCCCTGACCCCGCTCGGCAGCCGAATGCCAGCACTGGGGGCCCCGGGGGGGCCGGGCTCCCACATGCTCCACCCGCCCCGCTGCCGGCTCCTGGCATTGGAGTCAGACTGCCTGGACTAACTACTGGCCTTGTTGCTGGAGGGGTTGGATGGGTGGATGGGGTTATGGGTGCTGGGCTGGGAATCTGCCCTTGTCGGATGCTGGAGCTCGGGGGACGATAAGGATTCTCGAGAACCTGCCAGGCCAGGGGGTCCCAATGCTGGCCGTGCACGTGTGACAGCCTCCTGCGCTTTCATAGATTCCTGAGCACCGCGCCAGACCAAGGAAGTGGAGTCTGGAAATCTGCAGTTACTCAGCGTCCTAGGTTATTCTGATACACAGTCAGGTTTGAGAAGAGGACTGGGGTGCTTAGTCCCAAGTCCTTCGTTTCATTGAATAAGCTGAGACTCAAGGAGAGAAAATAACTTGCCCCAAATAAACAATGAGTTGTGGCAGGGTAGGGTCTTGGGTGGAAGAGAAGATAATGTGTAATGACCCCAAGATCATATGACCCTTAACGCTAGCATTCAGGACACAGTTAATGAAGACTTATTATTTACCTAGTATTTGTTCTAGGTGCTGGAGATAGAAAGGCAAGTTAGACCATTCTGGGCCCATAAGGGACTCATAGGCTAGTAGGTGATTGATGTGTAAGCAACGGATTCTGATATGTTTTGTTAAAGGCTAGGAGAGAGGCACAAAGGCAACACATTCAAGGCAGGAATTAATTCTGCCTGCCTCCTTTGGGGGCTGTAGAAGATGAGATGCTAGTAGAGAAAATGGCAAAAGAGTTCCAGGCAAATGGGGACAGCAGAGGTAAAGAGAAGTATGAACATCTGATGTCTGGAAAAGACAAGCCTGTCTCACACAGTCGGAATGCAAATTACATGAAGAGAGAACTAGCTGCCTTTGAAGCTGGAAAGATTAATCAGGATCTAATAATGAAGACCTTGAATGCCATCCCAAGGAGACTACCTTGATTCAAGGCAATGGAGAACCACCAAAGATGGTTAATTGGATATTCAGGAAGATGATTATGGCTTCAGGATGGACTAAGAAGAGGAGGTGTGTCCGACACTTTGTGACCCCATGGGCTGTAGCCCCCAAGATCCTCTGTCCATGGGTAGTCTCCAGGCAAGAATACTGGAGTGGGTTGCTATGCCCTTCTCCAGGGGTCTTCCCAACCCAGGGATCGAACCCAGGTCTCCCGCATTGCAGGTGGATTCTTTGCCAGCTGAGCCACAAGGGAAGCCCAAGAAGCGGAGGAAGGGAGCACTAGAAATGGGGAGACTGGACAGGGGAAGCTATTACAGAAACAGTTGAGAGTGTTGAGAGCCTGAGCCAAGGCAGTGGGAGCGATAAGGGAGGATAGCCCGGGATTAGTGACCAGTTGACTGTGGGGGAGAGGGCGACAGATGTGGCAGTGCCCTTGTTTTGTTCTAGCTTGGGTAGTTGGCCCATGGTGAGGCTCTAACTAAGAATCACAAGAAAAGGAAGAGGTTAGGGGTGGATGTGGTGAAACCTTTGAATTTAAGGGAAGGCTTTTGAAACCTTCTATAGAAGATTCCCAGAGAAGGCAATGGCACCCCACTCCAGCACTCTTGCCTGGAAAATCCCATGGACGGAGGAGCCTGGAGGGCTGCAGTCCATGGGGTCGCTAAGAGTTGGACCCGACTGAGCGACTTCACTTTCACTTTTCACTTTCATGCATTGCAGAAGGAAATGGCACCCCACTCCAGTGTTCTTGCCTGGAGAATCCCAGGGACAGGGGAGCCTGGTGGGCTGCCGTCTCTGGGGTCGCACAGAGTCGGACACGACTGAAGCAACTTACCACCAGCAGCACTGTTGCTGAGGTGGATTGTCTGCAGGCCTTTAACATCATGGTTCAGAGTTGAGCCGCCAGAGATTCTGTAGAATCATGAGAGGTAAATACAGCATCAGATCAAGGTTTGAGAAGAGGAGTCCTTTCATGGGAGGAGAGAGACCATTTCACCTAATGTTGTCCCAAAATATTAATGGTCTGAACCTTACAGATTATCTTGTCTATCCTCCTCCTCTCCCATTTTAAAGATGAGAAAACCAAGATTGAAATGGAAAGGTCACATAAGGAATCTGTGAGAGTCAGACATGATCAGGTCACCCCTCCATTACCTAATGCCTGCTAGATTAGTCCCCTACAAATCCTAATATATGGTTCTGGAAATTTGGGGGCAGTGTCTGTTTTTGTTGAGTTGTCCTCATGGTCACGTGAAAGCAATTTACTTAATAGCTCCAGCCTGCGCCCCCTAGCCAGACGTCCTTCCGGGAGGTGAGGGAGATCCGGTATCCCAACCAGAATGACGGAAGTTAGGATGTCGTGGGCCCCGGGCACGTTTACATAAGGAAGATTGGTGACCCTGACACAGGTGGAGACGTGCAGTCTGTGGAGAGGGGCCCTGCTGGGCCTGGACAGTTTCAAGTCTAAGGCAGAGAGGGATTCCCAAGCTGACTCCCAGCCCCCGACCCTGCACCCTCGGCTGCCGCCTGCAAGCACATGTGTCTCAGAGGCTGTAGCCGGATAGACTTTGTAATCAGCCCAGTTCAACTCATCCATTTTACAGAGGAGGAAATAAGAGGCCCAGAGAGGGGCTTTGGCTTTATCAAGACCCAGTTATTAAAAGGACTGAGACAGTCACGGCGGCCCTTCTCTTTAACACATTTACCTTCCCTCTCCCTGCCCCACCACCCCCACTCACCCCATGGAAGCCACTGGCCTCTCACAATGCTTTGTCCTCTTCCTGCAAAATCTGGAAAATAAGTTACTCCTCTGTTTTGTAAGGCCTGACAAGTGACAGGAATAACTCTGCAGGCTCCATCCTTGCAGCTTGGTTTCTTGGTTTGCCGATTTCCACGAGCACGAAAATGCTCGTGGAAGGGCTACCTGGGGACTGGCGTCTGGGTTGTTTATTTACCTGTGTTAATAGAATTTAGGAAACATGTGTGGGCTAGTGACCATTAGGAGGCTAATAACACTGTCATATCATGGTACTTATCTGCATTAGTTATGCTCTGTGAAACCTACCTCAAACCCTGGGGGACTTCAGTTAAAGTGAAGCCTGCTATGTCATGGGTGTCTCTGAATGTACGTAGGCGTGATACTTTTTTTTTTTGGCGTGATACTTTTAAGGGTCAAGGATGTCGTGTACTTCTGTGATTTTCTGTGCCGTTGTTCAAAGGTATGGTCAGTCGTGTTTGAGAAGCATTTGAATGTGTGTGTCTCACAGCTGTGATGCAAGGAAAGAGCATGGGTTAAAACATTTTAAGTTCAAATGCCTGCTGTGGCATCATTAAATGTTAATGTGTGAGCATCATTATTAAATGACTATGTGACCTTGGGCAAGTTACTTAACCTCTCTGTGCATCAGAAGGGCTAATAATCCCTGCCTTTCAGGGTTATACTGACATAATATCTTAGCTTTGCCCATCAGTGGCTTCTGCAGGTTTCTGGACTATGATCATACCTAAGACTCTGGCTCTGGTGTTTTAACCTTTCTAGAAGATTGGGTGGAAAGTCTAAAGACAGGGTCTGTGGGAGGAGGGAATTTGCCCCAGGGTGCCAGGACATCCTCTTGACACGTTAGCAATCAGTAAGTATCTGTTGAATGAATGCTTAGAGTTGACTTAGTGGGTGTGCTATGTAAATATAGGACAGATGACTGTATTTCCCAGCCCAAGACACACCCTCTGACTCATTGCCTGATATGTGGGATGAAAAATAGAGCAAAATATTTGAAGTTGGGACTGCTTTTGAGAACCTAGCATGGAGTGGGTAGGGTGGTCTCATGGGAGAGTGATTCTCTTCGCCTTTCCCTTCCTGTGTGTAGGGGCCACACTGAAAGCAGGGGAACGCACCGACCTAATGGCTCACCCAGGATGCCACGTCGGGCAGGGCCTCACCCGGGTCCCACAGCACACTCCACTGGACACCTTTACACCTCCGTGGTGGGCTGGAGGTAGGGAGGGATGGGGAGCCCACTGCTTGATGTGGAGGAAGAACCGGAGCCTCCGAATTATGGGCTGAATAATTGAAAGGAGGGCTTTGAGAGGTTTTATGCTCTTTGGCAGTAAAAGCCCAGCCCAGAGACTGCAGAGAGCCCGACTGCCTCCCCTGCAGCTGTGCCTTGGGTCTTCCTGTCCGTTGGAATCAAAGATCAGGCCATAAAGGTTCGATGCTCACCAGCCTACAGTGGGCCGACAACTGGATGCAGGGACTTTCCCAAGCTGAGTCTGGCCCCCCACTGTCCTCCACTCCTCCCATTTGTCAGAGGTGGCTGCCAGGAGGCAGGGGAGAGACGTGGATTTATGGCTGCTGACTTGAAAGACAAAGTTGCCTTTTGTGTTAGAATTGGGGCCAGGGGAGTGGTGAGCTGGTGGTGGTGTGGGAGGGTGGAAGGGAGGGTCTGGGGTTCAGGGGCCTAAGGCAGGGGGTAAGGGGCTTGAGGAGGGGGACAAAAGGATCCAGAGGCTTCTCAGAGCAGGGTCACCAGGCAAAGGCCCAGATGAATTAATCACCCCCAGCAAAGCTGAGCAGGGTCTCTGAACCATTGCAGTCTCCTGGAGCTGTTTGTAAGCCCCAGATACCATCCACCCACACCCATCCACCCAAACCCCACACAGAGCGCCCCCCCATCCCCCCCCCAAAAAAAAAAACACAAAAAACACCATACTCCCTGGATTCAAAACCTAATTCAACTCTCAGACTTCCCTTTGGAGGCCCAGGGAAGTAAATACAGGTCTTCAAAGTTCATACTTTGCTCCATCCCAAATGTCAACAGCCAGTCAATGTGGGTGCTCTTCCCTAACAGAGCCAAAGTCATGGGCAAGGCGGGGACCCAGATATTGGGGAGACTGACAGAGGTTAGGAAGGGTGAACCTGGGCCAGAGAAGCCTGATGACAAAACCAATATCCCATGGGGACTGTGGCAAGCTGCCAGCCTCCCCAGGACTCAGGACTCTCTGCCATCACCTCCCTCCTTCCCATTCACAGGTAGAGATAGGACATTAACAAGTGCTTTGTGGAGTTTAAAGGGCACGTGAGGTGGGACTTGGCTGGCCTCCTCACCCTCCAGGGTCACTGCCTGGTGGGTCTGGGTGGAGCCCGGAGTAGCTGTAGGGTGCCAGAGTTCAGCAGGTGCTTTAACTGCACCTCAGAGAGCCACATCCATCCCCCGGAATGAGCCTGGCCAATAAAGGCATGAGTTTATGGGCTTCATAAACATTTTACTAGAGAAGTCAAGGCCTCAATTACCCAATGGCTTCTTCCAACTGACAGCTCGCCTATTAGAGCCTTTGTGAAGCTCCCAGGCAGAAGTGAAATAGAAGCCAAGTTGGTTTATACCCCGCTGCCCCCTTCCCCCTGCACTGACCCTCTCACCATTCAAGCCTTGCAAATTCTATCTTTACTCACTTTTTCAGAGCCTCTACCGCTAACTCTCTGAGCCTTTGCCTGTCCGTGAGAATATGGCTACTCTCTTGGAGGAGATGGCTACCAACCCCCAATCCTACCGTGCTCTACCATAACCTCAATACCTGTTTTTTTTTTCCTTAATTTTCTCGGCTGTGCTGTGCGGCATATGGAATCCTAGTTCCCTAGCCAGGGATTGAACCCAAGCCCCTTGCATTGTAAGCACAGAGTCTTAACCACTGGTTCACCAAGGAAGTCCCATAACGTATCAGGATCTTTTAACTCAATTCCTCTATTTTCCCTCAACAATAGGTAGCAAGCTTTTGCTATTTTCTGAGGACTGTGCCAAGTACTTTACAAACAGGTCTCATTGATTCCCCCCCAGTGCAGCGGCTCTAATGACATGAACTATTATCAACCCTATTTTTATTAATATAAGTGAGAAAATAGGCGTTCTGAGAGACTAAGTAACTCACTCAATGTCACAGAGCTGAGAGTGGTGGTGTTGAGTTTTGTACCCAGTTCTGTTTCATTCCAGAGCCTGTACCGTTAACCTCTTCACTGGACCATTGCCTCAAAATGCTCTTAGCAAGTATTCCCCCACCAGGAGCAGAAATCTTGCTGTGTGAGGCCTTCCTGCCATGCAGAGATGCAATCAAACGTGGGCCTTGTCAGCAGTCTCTGAATCCATGTGGCCCGGAGAGGGGGGATCTGGCAGGGGCAAAGCTGAGCTAATGATGACGATACAGAAAAAGGGAGGGGCTCTCCAGTGGGGTAGCAGGAGAGAGGAAACGATGCAGAAGGCAGCTGTGGGTCTGAGGCTTTGCCTTGGGTGTGGGGCAGTGCTGTCCAGTGGGGTTTTCTGTGACGACAGAAGTATTTTATTGGTGTTGTCCCATAAGGTAGCCTGGAGCCACTTGTGGCTGCTGAACACTTGAAAGGCAGTTAATGAGTCAGAGGAACTGAATTTGTAGTTTAATTTTAAGTGACCACATGTGACTAGTGGCTACCATATTGGATAGCACAGGGATGGCCACTACAGATGATGGCTGAAATCTGCTCCAAGTCCCCGGTGGTGTTAAGGCTCTGTGGGTTCAGAGTGTTTCCCATGGTCTTCAGGCTCAAGACACCTGAACGTCACTCATCATCACAAGTGACTGAAGGAGTTAAGGGTATTTCCTCTCAGTGGGCTTCCCCAGTGGCTCAGAAGGTAAAGAATCTGCCTGCCATGTGGGAGACCCGGGTTCAGTCCCTACGATGGGAAGATCCCCTGGAGAAGTGAACCAAAACCAACTCCAGTATTCTTGCCTGGAGAATCTCATGGACAAAGGAGCCTGGTGGGCTACAGTCCATGGGGTCACAAAGCATCGAACATAACTGAGCAACTTTCACTCGCTCCTCTCAGAAGGTATTTCTCAGGAAACACCCCGGACCTCAAGTATTTGAAGGTCTGTTACATGAAGAATAGAACTGTGTCTTCTAGAGCAGCAATGTCCAGTGGGAGTATAACAGAAACCACATAGATAATTTTAAATTTTCTAATAGTCACATATATTTTTTAAAAAGTAAAAAAGAAACAGGGAGGTTAATTTTAATAAAATACTTTATTTTACTTAATATATGCAAAGTATTATTATTCCAGCACAAAATCATTACTTTTAAATTTTTTATAACTTTTTGATATTTTTGGACTGTCTTTAAAAATCCAAACTATTATTGTTTCAACTTTATCAGTATTTAAAATTATTAGCTATTATTATCAATTAAAGTTATTATTTTTCCAACTTTTTAATTGTGGTAAAATACACTTAACATAAAATTTACTGTCTTGACCATTTAAAAAAAAAAAATTTATTTATTTGGCTGTGCTGGGTCTTAGTCGTGGCATGTGGGATCTAGTTCCCTGACCAGAGATTGAACCCAGGCCCCCTGCATTGGGAGCCAGGAGTCTTAGCCACTGAACCACCAGGGAAGTCCCTACCTTAACCATTTTTAAGCGTGCAGTTCAGTGGCATTGCCGCTGCTGCTGCTGCTGCTAAGTCGCTTCAGCCGTGTCCGACTCTGTGCGACCCCATAGATGGCAGCCCACCAGGCTCCTCCGTCCCTGGGAGTCTCCAAGTACCTTCATATTATTATGCAAACCACCACCACCATCCATCTCTGGAATTCTTTTGCTCTCCCAAATGTGAATCTCTGTTCCCATTAAACAGTAATTCCTTCAACCTCTCTCCCCATCAGCCTGTGGCAACTTCCATGCTACTTTCTATCTCTATGAATTGACTGCTCTAGGTACCTCATATAAGTGGAATCATGCAGTACTTGTCTTTTTGTGACTGGCTTATTTCACTTAGCATAATGTCCTCAAAGTTCATCCACGCTGTGGCATGTGTCAGAATTTCCTTCTGTTTTAAGGCTGAGTAGCATTCCATTGTGGGCTTCCCTGGTGGCTCAGTGGTAAAGAATCTGCCTGTGTGCCAATGCAGGAGACGCAGGTTCTATCCCTGGGTCGGGACGATTCCGTGGAGGAGGAAATGGCAACCCACTCCAGTATTCTTGCCTGGGAAATCCCATGGACAGAGGATTCTGGCGGGCTACAGTCCACGGGGTTGCAAAAGAGTCAGGCACGACTTCGTGACTAACAACAACGATATCCCATTGTATAAACATATTTCGTTTATCCATTCATCTGTTGATGATTACCTGAACGTCTCTCACATTTTAGCTATTGTAAATAAGGCTGCTTTGAACGTGGATGTAGAGATACTTCTTTGAGACCTGTAATTCTCTGGGGTAGATACCCAGAGGTGGAATTGCTGGGTCATATGGTGGTTCTGTTTTTAAGTTTCTATTTATGTATTTATTTTTGGCAGTGCTGGGTCTTTGTTGCCACACTTGGGCTTTCTCTAGCTGTGGTGGGCGGGCTTCTCATTGTGGCGGCTTCTCTCGTGGAGCATGGGCTCTAGTCAGGGGGGGTTCAGTATTTCCTGCAGACAGGCCCAGGAGTTGTGGCCCACGGGCTTAGTTGTCCCGTGGCATGTGGGATCTTCCCAGACCAGGGTCCCTGCGTTGGCAGACAGATTCTTAACCACTGGACCGCCAGGGAAGTCCTCTCTTTTTAAGTGTTTGAGGAATGCCCTCACTGTTCTCGCTAGCAGCTACACCAGTTAGCATTCCTACCAACAGTCCACAACGATTCCATTTTTTTCCCAGGCTTGCCAACACTTGTTATTTTCTGTTATTTCTTGCTGTTGCTTTGATCATAGCCATCCCAATGGGTGTGAGGTGGCATCTCATTATGGTTTTGACTTGCGTTTCTCTAATGCTCCAGTGTCTTTTAGTTTGTACTAAATCTTTGAACTCCAGTGTGTATTTTAAAGGTACAGCCCAACTAAATTTGGACTGGTCACATTTCAAGTGCTTAATAGCTAGTTCCTCTATTGGAAAATGAAATTCTCAGGGGGAAAGTTAGGGCATTGGGTGGAAGCATATGGGGTTCAGGCATGTTTCTAGCACAAGGAAAAGTGTTAACATCTGAGCTGCTTGAGGGGCAGCAGGGCATTCAGGATATCCCTGGTCCTTGGCAGGGATGGATCCAAAGAGAGGGACTGGCCTTGATGGCCTTCGGAAGAGTTTGCAGATTGTGGTTGCTCTTCTTGAAGGGCGGTATGAATGGGGGCAGTCGGTGCCTCAGACCCCCAGTGCCTCCGGCTTCCACAAAGGCTGTGTTTTGAACTCTCCATCCTGGCAAGCCCACTGATCTTTTTGTCATCACACACCAAACAGGAGTCTGGCTATAGCCGAGAGCTAGAGGCTGGGCCAGGGGGATGTGGCCGGCTTCCTTCCCAGCACTCTGCCCCGACCCTTCCTGCCCCGCAGCGTCCCCCTGGAGCCTGTCTAATCAGATCCAGGCCTGACCTCGCCAGAGGTCCTGGACCAGGAAGAAAGCCCCCTCCCCTCCCTGAGCCACTCTAGATCTGGCTCTCAGGAGAACTCCCCTCCCCTTGGGTGATTTATAGGGGTGTCCAGGAGCCATATCCTGCCTGTTTCTGCTCCCCTCCAGGCTGGTGGCTTGCTGGGCTCTCTCTCTGAACCCTCTTTCCTCATGGCTTGGGTGTACCCATAGCGGAAACAGGGAGTGGCTGGGAGATTCCTTTGCAGACTGTTTGGGGACAAAGGTACTTTCTTCTTTGCTTCTCCACCGTGACCAGCCCCCACAAGCAGACCTCTGTCCACCCTGTCACTCTCTCTGGTCCTCACCCCGGAGGGGCATCCCAACACAACCCCCTCCCATAACCCAACTTGAAACAAGGAACCCACAACGGCCCCTACCTGACCAACAGGTGTCAGCAGGAGAATAAAGCATCAGCAGCCACAAGCCACAACACCACTTTCACATCCACCAGCCACGGACGCACTGCCACCCACTCTGGCCTCTGTGCAGTGTTTCTAGCCACCACAGTGACCCGTGTCTGGCATTATCTACCACACAGTGGCCTGCAGGATAGCTTGCTCAGGGATTAGGGTTTCCGGAGGTCCAGTCCTCAACCCCTCGGTGCCATGGCTGCCCAGGGACCCTTTCCCAGAGTGAGATACGATCAAGGACTGCTTCCCCTAGCTCCGTGGCCAGCTGTACAAGCCAATGCAGAACAGACTTGTCAACCCAACAGGTCCTACTCTGAGACATCGGAGATCTAAGTGGCCCCAAGAAACTTTCTCCCCTGACTTCCTAAAGAAGTCAGGAGTGAACTTGGAGTGAGTGGACAATTCCCAGAGACCCCAGCTCAGCTGAGAATGGACAAAAGAAAGTGAAAGTGTTAGTTGCTCAGTCGGGTCGGACTCATTGCAACACCATGGACTGTAGCCTGCCAGGCTCCTCTGTCCGTGGGATTTCCCAGGCAAGAATACTGAAGTGGGTTGCCTTTCCCTTCTCCAGGGGATATTCCCAACCCAGGGATCAAATCCAGGTCTCCTGCATTGCAGGCAGATTCTTTACTGTCCAAGCCACTAGGAAGCAAAGGCCTGTTTATGAAGGTGGCAGGAATCAGAGATGGTAGGCCCTGAGGAGCACCTGTTCACCCCTTCATCTGTGGAGGGGAGGGTGGGCGCTGTTTGAAGCAGCGGAAACAGGGTTCCCAGAGATGGGCCATTATGTATACTTTAAGCAACATCACTTTAGAGATGAACTTGTAGCAAAAGCAATAGAATAAAAGGTTAAAGTAAAAGAAAGGGATCCAGCATGGAGTCAGATTTGCTCTTCCTTATTACCCTCTGACACTGCCTGCCCAGGGCCTCGCTGTAGTCCCCCAGGACACTGCAGGGATACACGGGGCTGACCCAAGGGTTGAATAGGGGTGGGAGGAAAGGGAGGGAAGAAGGAGCCTCAGATAAAGGGGGCCAGCCCTCCTATGGCACCACCTGGAGCACACCGTGTGGCCAACTGGGCTCGAGGGGTGGGATTTAGGAACCGTCTCTGGGGCTCACCGCAACTTGCAGCACAGTGGTAACTCCCAACCAGTGAGAAAAGGCTCGTCCCACCTGCAGTCCACTCTGGGGTCACCTGTCCTTGGAGAGTGGAAAAGTTGCTGGAGAACTAAGTGACACCCCAGCACAGGGCTTAGGGCATGGAACTTCTGATTTGGGGCTGGTAGAGCCACCAGCTGGGCCTGGGCCTCAGTTTCCCCTTCCTAAAGTAAATGGGTTGGCTTGCAATGAGTGGTTTTCAAGCACTTTTCAAAACAAAGCTACCCTTCCAAGGAGATGTTTGGCAGAACGGCAGTTAGGTGAAGCTGATAGAGAGGTTCATCAAGGGGCTGCTCTGAGGGAGCAGAGCAGCCCTCCTGGGTGGGGAGGGGCCCTGGCTGCCTGCCAGGGGCCCTGGGGACCTTTCAGACTCTTGTACTGTGAAAAGATGAGCAGACCGACTCCTTAACTACTCCTTAACTACCGCGTTTCCTGCTCCAGCATTCCTCTCCAGCAGGGCATTCAAGCCGGGCTTTGTCATTGTTTAGTTTTAGGGGGAGGAAGAAGCTTAGAAGCCAAACTTTGTCCATCCCCAGTGCCCTGAGGAGAAGGAGTCCCTTCCCTGGTATCTCTCCCCAGGCCAGCTCCTAGCTCTCTGTACCTCCAGGGAGCCCAGAATGGGGGCTGGAAACACAAAAGGATTCGGTTCCTTAATGAGGAGGCATCTGTAGTCTGCAGAGCCATTAGTCCCC
>NW_011494606.1:6709639-6715464 GCF_000754665.1 Bison bison bison
AAAGCTGACCCAGGAGACTGGGTGCCCTCTCCACTCCCTAGGCCTGCCTCCAACCCTGCCCTCCTGGAGGCTGAGGCCTGGAAGCAGTAGAGGGGTCCCACTGGTGTGTCTGCCCCCTCCCCTGAACCTCTGGGCTGACCTGCAGGCTCTTGGCCAAACACAGCCTTTGGCCTGAGACAGGGTAGGCTGACCTCACGGTGCTCCCTGGGGATCATTTCACCAAGCCTGATGGGGACACCAGCTGGGCACTTGCCCCCACCCCCCTCCCCTAGGGCCCAAGGTGCCCTTTGTAAGGACTATATCTACCTGGGGACATGTGTGATGGATTACCTACACAGAAGCCACAGAAGCGGAACCATACACTAGCCACAGGAGCTGAAGGATACAAACCTCCATTCACATCCAGCCTCAGACCCTCACACCACACCATACACACACACACACACAGCCCCGTCCTCCCGCACCCACACCCTTGCCCACATGTGCAAGGAGGTGCTCACACCCATCAGCCGCACTCCCAGGAGGCCCTGAAAGAGGAGGAGGCAAGGCTGGGGATTTTTATGCATGTTTATATTTAATGAACCACATGCAAATGAGACAGAGAACGTGCCACAAAAGAGTCAGCCCCCAGAGACTCTGGCAAGAAGGGCACAAAGGCTTGGCCTTTCTGAGCTGCCCTGGAGTCCTGCACAGGCTGGAGGATTGAGGGGGTCTGACATGGGGTGTGCCCGCCTGCAACCAGGGAGCTGGGAGTCGGAGCTGGGACAAGCTCCAGGGTCCCTGCTGCTGTGGGGGAGGGCTCCTTCTGGGAGGGGACAACTGTCCCCATTGATGGAGTGTTGAAGGGGAGGGGCTGCCTGCCTGGACAGATGGTGAGCCGCCTTCCCGCACTTGAAGCAAAGTGGATTTTAATGAAATCACAGCCCTGGTGCTGAAACTGGGAAGCTGCGTGGGAGGGGCCCCTTCCCGGGGCTTTACAGGTTGGGGAGTGGGGATGGCTGGGAATGAGGGTGAGCAGGGACACTTAACCAGCTGAAAATGGAGTGGGGGGAGGCGGGTGGCCTACGGCCCCTCTCATGATCAGCCCCTCTCATGATCAGTGCTCAAGCAGTTAGTTCAGATCCCCGAAAGGTGGGGAGGCAGCCCCTGAATATTTATGACACATTGAAATGTAGATTGGTGGGTCTGACAGTCTTCTGAGAGGCTTGTCACCTTCGATGGATATACTACCCTCTTGGGGTACGTTGAGAAGCTGCAGAAGAATTGGGGATAAAGGGATGATGATGAAGGGCAAAGAAAGCCACTGGGCTCTGGTCACCAGGGTCTAAGGACCTGCTAGGTGACACTGGCCTAGTCACTTCCCCTCTCTGGGCCTGTTTCCTATTCTGTAAAATGTGCAGCATAATATTTAGCACCTGCATACTTTAGCCGGGGGAGGGGGGCTTCCCTGGGGGCTCAGCGGTAAAGAATCCATCTGCCAATGCAGGAGACTTGGGTTCAATCCCTGGGTCGGGAATATCCCCTGGAGAAGGAAATGGCAACCCACTCCAATATTCTTGCCTGGGAAATCTGTAGCCCTCCAGGCTCCTCTGTCCATGAGGGTCACAAAAAGTTGGACATGACTTGCGACTGAACAACAACAACCTAAGGGGGAGTTTATAAAATAAATCTAAAAGCAGCTGTAAAAGTGGGGAGCAGGCCCTGGGAGCAAGGCTTTCTATGACTGGCCTCTGTGGGTCCACAGTCCACTGTTTCAGAATTCGCCCATACCTTTCTCAGAGTGTCCCAGCCAGGCCTATACTGTGCCTTTGGGGGAGATGTTCCCACAGGTAGGTGGCAGGGTAAGCGCTGCTGTGTGATCTGAGGCCCCCACGCCCCCTCCTGTCCCCTCTGCTCCTCAGCAGGGTGCCTCCCCCATGCACACCTCCTTTTCTTTCTCCAGCCATGTCAGACTTCCACGTGCATCCCCAGGCCACCGTGGGCGAGGAGGGCGGTGTGGCCCGCTTCCAGTGCCAAATCCACGGGCTCCCCAAACCCCTCATCACCTGGGAGAAGAACAGGGTCCCCATTGACACGGACAATGAGAGGTGAGCCCTGGGTGGGCATGACTGGGAGGCTCATGGTATGACCAGGAGGCAGGCCCAGTCCAGTGTCTGGGCCTTGAAGAAGGCCTGCCTGCAGCCTCCGGGCTGGTATTCCTGCAACTTTGTTGAGACTGAGTATCTGGTGTGGCTTGTGGGCCCAGATGCAGTACTTGAGCCAGTGAGAAGATGAGTGTGTGGTTGTTTGTTGCTGAGGCTGGAATTTCAGGTGCGTCCACCAGTGAGAGTCCCAGAGTGTGTCTGCGATGACGAAAGTGAGACCGGCTGGGTGGTGGACTGTGTCCGTGATGCTGAGTGTCCTTGGGCCAGTGGTGCTGTGCTGGTGGTTGACCGTGCCCCCCACCACAGGTACACGCTGCTGCCCAAGGGAGTCCTGCAGATCACAGGCCTTCGAGCTGAGGACAGCGGTGTCTTCCACTGTGTGGCCTCAAACATCGCCAGTGTCCGGGTCAGCCACGGGGCCAGGCTCACCGTGACAGGTGCGGGCCTCTGCCCTGTTGCATTCTTCCCCCACCACCACATCACCCTCCCTTCAGTGGAACCCCAGGGCCTGGACTGCCGAGTGTGTACCGAGCACCTTCTGAGCGCCTAGCTCTGTGCTCCTCCTCCCGAGGAGAGTGCAGGGACCCCGAGGAGGGCATAGGACCCTGAGGAGGGCACAGGGACCCTGAGGAGGGCGCAGGGACCTCGAGGAGGGCGCAGGGACTCCGAGGAGGGTTTAGGGACCCTGAGGTCCCTCGCTCGCTCAGTTCTCTCGGAGGAAGCCCACCCTCTGCTTCTAGGTGTTTGGGTGGGGGTGGCTGTCCCACCGGGAGAGGCCATGACCGGAGAGATGAGTGTGGTAACGTCCAGGGACGGCCAGCATCTCCTCTCTCCACCCACCGTACCTGGTTTGGGGCTGCAACTTGTCTCCCACCCCCCATGGCCTGAGCTGTGTATGCGGGTACGGGGGGAGTGTGGTGAGGAGGTGGGAAAGGTCCCAGCTACAGTGGAGCAATGTGGCATCTTCCTCCCAGGCTCGGGCTCTGGGGCCTACAAGGAGCCTATGATCCTCGTGGGGCCTGAGAACCTCACCCTGACTGTGCACCAGACCGCCGTGCTCGAGTGTGTCGCCACGGGCAACCCGCGCCCCATTGTGTCCTGGAGCCGCCTGGGTGAGCCCAATCCTGCAGCCCCCGCCTCTCCCAACCCTGGGAGGGCCAGTCTCTTCTCCCAGTGCTGGGGGGAACTTGGAATCCTGTTTATTCTCCGTGGGGGTCTGCTTTCTCCAGTCCTAGGGAGGGGGTGGTTTCCCTCTCCTTGGCAGGACCAGGGAGGTCCGCCTGCCCACTGCATTCTCCCTCCCCCAGTGTAGATGGCTTAGCTCCCCGGGTTACCTCGTCCAGTCCTCCTCCAGTCCTGTGCCAGCTCCCCTCCTCCATGCTCCACTCGCCCTTGGCCTCACCACTGGGGCCTCCAGAACCTCTCTGCAGCTCTCAGCACCCCTAGTCGCTTTCTCTCTGGTTCATCTCTGTCCTCTACACCCAGGCCATCTTCCCCAGCGATGCAATCCCAAACCTCTCATAATCTCAGCCGGTTGTCACACCCTCTCTGAGCGCCTGAGTCTCTAGCCTGGTCCCCTAAATCCCCAGCCTAAATCCCCAGGCAGCTGAAGGAGAGAAATGAAAGGGTGCAGATGGGCCCACATTGTCTGAGTGGAGAGGTCACTGGGGGAAGGAAAGTCTGGAAGGGACGGGTGGGGTCGCATTCACAAGAAGACCGCACTGCATTGTAGCAGCTGAGTGACGGGGAAGGAGGGGGCAGCAGGCGGGATAATGGAGTAGATTTCACCACTTCAGAGGCTGAATGGGGAGCTGTCTCCTCACATTCTGACTGTGCTAATCTGATCCTGGGTGGGGGGAGAGCCCAGGGCCTGGGAGATGCTGAAAAGAGTGGCCTCACCATTAGGAGGAGCCCATAGGCCCCGTAAAGACCATCTGGGAGAGCATTTCCCAAAGCGTGATCTGCAAGGGGAAGGAATGGCTTGGTGGTCTAGCACGTTTGGGAAACAGAGTTAACCAGATGCCTTGGCTGCGGGACTTGTCAGAGCCTTGATATTAATGGGCATTGGGATAGTGAAGGAGCAGAATGGATATTTGATCAAGGAACTTTGCTCAGGAGAGACAAATCAGGCTGGGAAATGTCCATGTAAGACCTTACTTTCCTGTTTGAGAAACTAGGGGGAGGGGACTTGAAAGTCACCAGAGAGGCGGTGACAAGGCTAGGATTAGGACCCAGTTCCCTCCTGCCAGGGCAGGAGTTTGCTGTGCTGCCCCTGCCCCCTCCAGCATGCCATGATGCTTGGAGAGAAGAGTCAGAGGCAAAGACAGGGGCTCCCTGGAGGACTGATGGCGGTCAAGTTGGGACGTTCCTGGACACCCCCTTCCCTGACCCTCCGTTCCTCTTTAGATGGCCGCCCCATTGGGGTGGAGGGCATCCAGGTGCTGGGCACGGGGAACCTCATCATCTCAGACGTGACTGTGCAGCACTCAGGCGTCTATGTCTGTGCAGCCAACAGGCCCGGCACCCGGGTGCGGAGAACAGCCCAGGGCCGGCTGGTGGTGCAAGGTACGGACCCCACCCCCGCCTCGCCCCCGACCCAACGCCGCCCCGCGCTGCCCCTCCACCCGCCCCATCCTGCCCAAGCCCGGGGCCTGATACTTGCCCACGTGCCTATCCTCACCCTAACTTTCCCCTGCCCCTCTCCAGGGCCCCAGCTCTCCCCCCACCTGCCCCACCCCATCCCAGGAATGTATGTGTTGGGAAGGGAAGGGTATCTTTGGTCATTGGTCCTTCCAGGTGCCATCACCCCCTCAGTCTTTTCCACCGTGTAATCTCAGCGGGTCTCCCCGACTTGTGCCATCCCCCTCCCTGGGTCCCCTCCCGTCACATGCTGTTCTCATTCACACATGTGGCACTTCCACGCTCACACCTGCACGCACGCTCTCAGCATGCTTGTCATTTCACACTCTCACACCCCAGCTCCCTCCACACACGCAAACACACACACACACACACTCCCCTCCTGAAGCGTGCGGGCCCTCTGCAGTTGACCAGGTCATTCTGTCCATCCTCCTGTCCTGGGACTCAGCTGTCTCTGTGAACTGGGCTTGGCGGGCCGTTCTCGGGGCGGGGGCAGGGGCGGTTCTGTGGTTGTTCCCTCCTGGAGAGCTGGGGAGGAGATGGGAGAGAGCGGAATTAGGAACTTAAATGCCTGTTTGTTTAGCATTCCATGTGCCGTTAATCTGTCCAAATGAAAGTGATGGAGCATTTCATTTCTCGGGCGTTAATGGAAGCTCGAGGCTTGGGATTGGAGGAGAGCGGAACAGAATGTAGGGGTGAGGGGAGCCGGTACTGCGGGCTCATCCATCTCCCCGTCATTACTGCCTTCAAGGTGCAGCCAAACCTATTAGCACATTTATTTATTTAACAATTTCCTGAACAGGGAGCTCAGCTTGATTGCTTTCGGATACAAATGTCAGTCTTTTAAATAGTCATTGAAATGGAGTCCTCTCTTGGGTCTGCCTCTCTGGGGCGAAGGGAGGTGAGGGCTGCCACATCCTGGAGGCTGGACCAGGCTGGAGGGTGGGCCCCACCTGGGGGAGCCTCCCTGACCCCCGGCTCTCCTGCAGGTCTCTGGCCCCTCCCTCTCCCCCTCCTCATCCCTTCATTCAGAGGTGTCCC
>NW_011494606.1:6715670-6716843 GCF_000754665.1 Bison bison bison
ACAGGCACGTGCGTGGCGTGTGTGTGGGAGTGAGGCCTGGGGAGGAAACAGGGAAAGGGGGTCTTGGATGAGTGGGCCAGGCAGGTCTTTGCACCTCCTGCTGGGGAAGAACGCTAAATTGGGGATCTGGAGACTTGTGTTTGAGTCCCAGGTCTGCCCCTAACTAGCTGAGAGACCTCAGACTAGCCTGTGGTTGTGGGGAGATGTGACCCACCTCCAAGGAGACTCTGGGAGGAGGAGGGGGGTCTGAGGCTCTCCCTCTCCCTGCAGCACCCTGACCATTTCTGGAATCGGCCCGGAAGATGAGGCCATTTACCAGTGCGTGGCCGAGAACAGCGCCGGCTCCTCTCAAGCCAGTGCCAGGCTGACCGTGCTGTGGGCCGAGGGGCTGCCCGGGCCCCCCCTCAACGTGCAGGCGGTCTCCGTATCGTCCACCGAGGTCCGCGTGTCCTGGACCGAGCCCCTGGTGAACACCAGGGAGATCATCGGCTATGTCCTGCACATCAGGAAGGCTGCCGGTGGGTGGGGTCCCGGAGGGCAAGGCTGCCTCTGCAGCGCCTTCCTCTTACTCCCTGGCTCTCACCCACTCAGTCCCACGCGTCCTGACCCTCCTGACCCGACACCTTCCCTTCGTCCTCTGGACTGCCCCCTGGCGGCCGCCCTCATTTCCCCAGTGTGGGCGGGATTCTCTCCTGCCCCTTCACTGCCTGCCCTGCCCTGGCCTCCCCAGACCCCCCGGAGCTGGAGTACCAGGAAGCAGTTAGCAAGAGCACCTTCCAGCATCTGGTGAGCGACCTGGAGCCTTCCACTGCCTATAGCTTCTACATCAAAGCCTACACGCCCCGGGGAGCCAGCTCAGCCTCTGCCCCGACGCTGGCCAGCACTCTAGGCGAAGGTGAGGTCTGGGTGTGGAGCACAAAGCCCCAGGGTAGTAGGTAGAACCCCCGTGCACCTTTGTTCAGGCTGTGAACTGCACATAGGGCTTTGCCCTGGGGCTGAGACGGGGTTGGGTCTGCTTGGAAGAAGGGGTGTCCTTTTCTGTTGATAATTCATGTAAAGGTGCTGTTTGAGCAAGCAGAGGCCCTGGGTAGAGGCAGGGAGCAGCTGGGCTCTTGGGGACAGTGGGGTCTGGGGCATAGGTGGCAGGTGGGAGGGAAGCGCTTCGATGGCCAC
>NW_011494606.1:6716986-6717576 GCF_000754665.1 Bison bison bison
TCCACCACGGGCATCGTCATCGGCATCCACATTGGGGTCACCTGCATCATCTTCTGTGTCCTCTTCCTCTTATTTGGCCAAAGGGGCAGGTGGGGCCTGGGCCGGCGTGGGGTGGGCAGGCGTGGGGCAGGGGAGCCACACGGGAAAGGCAGCTTGGGGCCCACCGTCTCCATCCTTGTGTTCTTGCCGCTCCCACATCCCTCCTCCTAACTCTTGGCTCATCCCCTAGGGTCCTCTTGTGCAAGGATGTGGAAAACCAGCTCTCCCCTCCTCAGGGCCCCTGGAGCCAGAGGGACCCTGGCATCCTGGCACTGAATGGGGCGGGACGGGCAGAGCGGGCCCAGCTGGGCCGAGACGGGAAACGTGTGGACGTGAAGGAACTGGAGCAGCTATTCCCCCGAGCAGGGGCTGTGCAGCCTCACCCCAGACCCACGGTGAGTGCCCCTGCCTGAGCCAGCCCCCTGCTTTAGGCTGCGCCCTCCTTACCTTGGCCATAGGCCTTGGTCACCAGCCTCTGCCAAGCTTCAAGACACAGAGCATCTCTCTGTGCCCCCAAGTCAGGCAGGGAGGCCTGGAGACCTAAGCCATGA
>NW_011494606.1:6717676-6718622 GCF_000754665.1 Bison bison bison
GATGGCCACCAGGCCCTCACATCTCAGCCTCCTTCTCCGCCCACAGCCCCCGCCCCGCCGCCACTGTCAGTGCGCGTCCTGGGCAGCTCCACCCTGCAGCTGCTGTGGGAGCCCTGGCCCCGGCTGGCCCAGCACGAGGGCGGCTTCAAGCTGTTCTACCGCCCAGCAAGCAAGGCCTCCTTCACTGGCCCCATCCTGCTTCCCGGAGCTGTCTCCTCCTACAACCTCAGCCAGCTCGGTGAGGCGGACATGGCCCGGGGCTTGGGGCGCTGGGCAGGTGTGCGGTGCGTGGGGCCTGGAGTGGTCTCTCAGCAACCTGCCCTTCCCCCCAGACCCCACTGCAGTGTACGAGGTGAAGCTGCTCGCTTACAACCAGCATGGGGATGGCAATGCTACAGTCCGCTTCGTGTCTCTGCGGGGAGCAGCTGAGAGGACAGGTGAGGGGTGGGCGTGGGGTCTGGCCAGAGACTGGCCCTCAGGAAGGGAGGCCAGAAGCTGAGTGGGGGGCGGGGGGAGCAGGCATCCAGGGAAAGCAGGAGGGAAGAGCTGGAGAACACAGGCTTAGACCTGAGCTTGACACTTGACTGCATGACCTTGGGTAAGTTACTTAACCTCCCTGAGCCCTCATTTTCTCCTTCATAAAACAGAGATGGTAATACCTTTATAGAAGTGTATGGAGGATGAAATGGTCCATGTAAACTGTTATTCCTAGTATTTGACACCAAGTTAGTGTTCAATCATTGGTAAAAAGAACCAAAAAGGTTGGGCTGGGACTCCATAGACAAGGGTAAACGCCATGTGGACTAGGTGGGTAGGAACAGCTGCGGGAGAAGCAACCCACGAAGGCTGGGTGTCTGGGAGCCACAGCCCCCAACCTGCCCCTGCTTCTACACCCCAGCCCTGAGCCCACCATGTGACTGTCGGAAGGAGGAGGCCACCAACCAGA
>NW_011494606.1:6718722-6725884 GCF_000754665.1 Bison bison bison
GTGGCCCGCTGGCCCCCCTTGCTGAGGCCTGTGTGACTCACCCTCTCCCCAGCAGGACCCCGAGGCCCCTGCCCTGTGTGAGGAGACCCAGCTCTCCATGCTGCCGCTTCAGGGTTTCAGCCTCCTGGAGGAGATGCCGTTGGAGGCCCTGCCACCCCAGGACGTGGGCCCTGGCCTCCCGAGTGAAGGACCGGCTGCCCAGCCTGCCCCCTCGGGACCGTAGCCAGTGTCCAGCAAGCTCTGCAGGGAGCAACCCCCATTCTCAGGTCAAAGGCAAGATTTCTCCTGTCATGTGGGATTCACATAGGCTTCCCAGGCGCTTCTGTCCTGACCAATCCTCTGATTCTCAAGACCTACAGTAGCCTCAGCAAGACCCCTCCAAGGACCCAAAGGGGTTCCTGCGGGAGCCCCTGCCTTGGGCCAAGGCCCCTCTTCACCTCTGCTTGTACCCACATGACTTGGAACTGAACTAATGTTTTCCTTTAAAAAAAGAACAAACATTAAAAAAAAAAAAAAAAAAAAGAGCGAGAGAGAAAGAGAAAAGAGAAGGTGAATTAGACTCCAAAAATATGCCCCTGCTGTGGCTGGGCACCTGACACTGTCAGCCTCCGCGACCTTGTTTTCTCAGGATGGAGTTTTGCTGTTTTGGCTTTCAGCACCTACCTCAGCCGGAATGAATGTCCTCGGGGGAGTGGGGCCGTGGCCTCAGCCCCTTGCCCCACAGAACCCCGAATGCACTCCTACCTCAAGCCCCTTTGGGGGCACCCCTTTCCCCACATTATTGCCCAGAGTTTAAAAAAAAAAAAAGGAAAAAAAAAAAAAGCACTTCCCCATTTCCAGGTGTGAAAGAAAATGTCTACCTCGAAGTTCGCTGGCTCTCAGGCCTGTGTTGTATCACTGGACCGTCCCTCCTGGCTCCTCACCAAGGGTGGGTCTCTTGGGGCCTGCAGAAATAAAGATGGAATTGGTCAAAGAAAATGTGAAAAAAAAGAAAAGCCAAAAATAAGAGGAAAATTTGTTCCTGGGAGTGTAAATCGTCGCTCCCTCCAGACTAGCCGCTTCTCAGCACCCTACCGGGGCTCCGTCTCTTCGGGCTGTCCACTCCCATTTTGACCCTCTCAGCCAACTCATCCTTGACTGGGACCCCAAGGACCCTCTCTGTACCTGGGCCTTGGGAGGGCGGGCCGTCACCCCGCAGCCTGCCTGCCCACGGAGCCGCTGGAGCAGACTGGCCCCTGGAATGTACTGTGTGTGCTCGGTTGTGTGCATGTTGGGGGGTCCCCAGCCCTCTGTCCCCTGGGACACTGCCAGCCTGACCCACCCCCCCGGGCAGTGGACCGACCACTGTCAGCAGCTACGGCCGGAAACTATTTTTATACGAGGTGTGTTTAAGGATTTATGTTCTTGTGATTTCTTGTTTCTCTTTTCTGTTGTGTTCTTCGAAAGACTTAGTTAAAGATGAAGAAAAAAGGAAAAGGAAACAAATACGTATTTTTGGTTACACGCAAACATTTTTTTAAATAGCAGAAAGAAAACTTTTGTTTTAAAGAAGAAAAAAAAACAAACTGTATTCCTTAAGTATGAGATTAGACCTTAATGTCCCTGACTCCCAACCCTCTAGGGACTCCTCACCCCAGACTTTAGTGGATTAGCTGAAGGAGGTACACTTGACGGGGTTTTCCTGAAAGACTGAAGTCTCGTCCATGTGGATTTGGGGAAGGGCGTTGTCCCTTCTCCCCGGTGCTGGGCCTGAGCCCAGGTGCCTCAGACCTCCCAGGCAGTGCCCCGTGGTCCCTGCAGCGTCGTCTCCACACCCCCTTCCTCCTGGAACCCCCTCTCCCTAGGGAAGGGTGGGCATGCGGGAGGGCGGAAGGGGCCACCTGGCCCGTCTTGGGTTTGTCACACTCATTTTGACTGAATAAAAGTCCTGTTGCCAAAGTGAAGCTTGCGTTTTGGGTGCCTGTGGCACTCCCCTCCTAGGGGAGGGGTGGGAGTGCTGGGTGATGGGGCGATCCTGTGGATCCTGACAGGGTCGGAGCCCAGGGTGGTAACAGCGGAGCCCTGCGTGCTCCTTACAGGAGCTCTGCCTGCTGGGTCTCCTCCGCGGGTGGGGAGGCCAGGGAGGTTCTCACAGCCTCCCTGGGTGGCGGGGAGGGGGTTTGATGTTCTCGTTATCACCATCTCCTCTCACAGATGATGGAACCAAGAAAGAATGAGAAATGAAGGAAACCTTTTATATCCCACACGGCGCAGGGTCGGCCGAGATCAGTTTGCATCTGGGCCAGGTGGCCTGGTTCCAGAGTTTGCATTCTGACCATGACCCGTGCCTCCCTAGCTGGCAGGAAGGGATCCGAGACCAGTCCTTCCACCAGATGGTGACAGACCACCAGTACAGAGCCAGCGGCCGGGCGGGGCTATGTGCTCTTAAAAATAATCAGTTAATTACATTGGCTGCCCCAGGTCTTGGTTGCGGCATGCGAGATCTTCAGTCTTTGTGGTGGCATGTGAGATCTTTAGATGTGGCATGTGGGATCTAGTTCCCTGACCGGGGCTTGAACCCAGGCCCCCTGCACTGGGAGCTCATGAGTCGTAGCCCCTGGACCACCAGAGAAGTCCCAGCTATGTGCTTTTTTCTGCCTTGTCTATAAGAAAGGACTAAAGTTGAGGAGACTGGGGCCCTGACTGGCTGAGTCTTTACAGGACACACAGCCAGACCCTTGGCCAGGTCTCTCCGTTCCTCCCTGTGGTCTCTTCAGTCCAGACTCCTGAAGCTGCTGAGTCTGAGAATAGGCCAAGAGAGACAGGCCTTGAAAGTGTCTTGCTGACAAAGATCTGGAGGTCTCAGGGCTTCCTTGGAGGTCCAGTGGTTAAGACGCGGCCCTTCCAATGCAGGGGGTACAGGTTTGATCCCTGGTCCCTGGATCCCACGTGCCGCACAGCAAGGCCAAAAAATTAAAAAAGATCTGGAGGTCCAGTGGGCCTCAAGCTTAGTAAGAAGCAATGGTGTAACGCAACTGCTTAGACTGTCAATGTCCTCTCTGTTGCTGAAATGGAAAGCCAAGGCTCACCCCTGGGAGACTCTGCAAGTCTGGAGGGCTGGGTTCTATACCCAGAGGTATCTTTTGAGAAGAACAGACAAGGACAGTGGTTGGCAAGCTGAGTTCTCCAGGTGTGGCTAGAGGGTCTGGGGGAGCCTCCTTGCCCATCACACCTAGAGCAGCTTGACTTTTTTTGTCTTCTAAGTTGAACTCTGCATGAGATTTTCACTAGAAAACAGGGTACCGCTTCTAAAAGAAACATCTGAAAGCCCTTGGCCTGGCACTTCTGGGAGAGGGCTGCAGGGGTGGCTGGGGCCAAGGTCAGGCCACAGACAGTGATGGTGCTGTGGATGCTGAGCTGAGAGAGAAGCCTGAGGCCACATGGTACCATCATGGGTCTTGGGGAGAAGTGGTTGACTTGTCTTGATTTTCCCAGAGGAAAGAACTAAGCCCACATATAGAAATAATACCTTGCCTTTCTTTACACAGAACTCCACAAACAGAAATTCTTCAACTTCAGCCATCCAAGGACCACCCGGGGGGGTGATGAGGGGACATATGGAGGAGCAGACGTGAGGATAGGAGGGCAGACCACGCAGCCTCCAGTGCTCCTGTCCCTCCAAGGGTCCAAGAGGCTAGTACCTCCCCCAGGGAGGGTCCCGGAAACCTTTAAAAACCACCTAATATGACTCACGTAGATGTATGCAAATTATACACAAATCACATGTAAATAAAGGAAGGGTCTGTTCTAACAAGACCTTGAACTGAGGTAAAAGGAGAAGCAGGGTTCCAATTAGGAAGTTTAGCAGAAATTGCTCTCAGCTGAGTGGCCCAGCTGGAATCTAGGTCCTGAGATCTCAAATGATCCAGTGGCCTCTGGCTGAATACCTACACACACACACACACACACACACAGACACACACACACACATAGAGACACACACACGCGCGTGTTTGAGTAGAAATCAGCAGCAGCCAGGGCTTAAGTTTGCTCCAGTTACCTAATGCTCTGTAACAAACCACCCCACATGTTAGAGGTTTATCCTAATATTTCTTTTGCACACACATCTGCAGTTTGGGCCGGGCCCCAGCGTGGAGAGCTGTCTCTGCTCCATTGCACATCAGCTGTGGCAGCCTGAAGCCCCAGGGCTGGAATCATTTGAAGGCTTGCTCGCGTCTGGTGGCTGATGCTGGCTGTCAGCCTCAGCGCCTACATGTGGCCTCTCCATGTGCCTGGGCTGCCTCACAGCCTGGTGGCTGGGACCCAGGGATCAGCATCCTGAGAGCCAGAGCCAGGCAGAAACTGCTACGAAATTTAGAACCTAGCCCTGGACATCCTGCAGCATCACTGCCATGTACTATTCCTGAGAAGCAGGTCACTAAGGCCATTGTATTCTAGGGATACCTTTGGATGGGAGTGGAATCAGAAATGTTGTGGATCTCTTTGACCAGAGGTCCACACTGGAGGGGTGGGTGGAGACCAAGTGTGAGCTGGGAGGCTGGGCAGCAGGAAGGCTGCTCCCCGAGGCTCTGGTGTATGATGGGAGGGACTAGAGGAAGACAAGCAGTGCTCCCGACTCCTAGCCAAGCCATGTTTGTAGGTCTCATCCCCATGATTAGTGAAGATCGGTCTTGAAGGGCCATTCCTGAGGTCACAGGAAGGGAGTCCCAGGCCTCTATGAACACCTAGCAAGGGCCTTCTCTACGGCCAGCTCCCTCCAGGCAGTGAGGGCTAAGGGGCCAGGGAGAGCTGGTGCCGGCCTGAGATCACCACCCACCAGGGATGGTGGTCCCCAGAATGACCCCAGAATGACCGAGCAGGGAGGGACCACTGACGCCTTCATGAGACAGAGAAGACAACCGAGAGCCAGGAGGAGCAGGAATCGCTCAAGTTCTCAGAGAATTTAGAGGCAGGGCCAGGGCTGGAGGCCAGGAGCCTTTGCACTAAACCTAGTCAGGCTACAGTTGATGGGCAGACTGGGTCCTGGGGAGAACGGGGGTTGGAGATGTGCGAACATGGACCTGGGAGCAGGCAGGGAGGAGAGTAGTCCTTCTGCTCAGGACAGGTGTGGAGCAGCAGGGGTCCGGAGAAGCTGGGCTGGCAGCAGGAATGAGGGAGTGGGAGCAACCAACGATGAGGGACCTGTCCTGAACTGAGTTCAGGCTAGAGTCAGGGAGTGGGCCATCTAGACCCATGCCCTCCCACAAAGAAGTATTATGGGGATTGGTTTGTATTCTGATTGCACCCAATGAATTCATATTAGCCAAGAGTTCAGTTTAGGTGTTCAGATGACCTCATTGTTACAGGCAGAGAAAGTGGGCAGAACAAAGTGAGTAAGGGTGAGTGAGATAAAGAAGAGAGGACCTCTGCATCTGGCGTTGCCTCCGTTGGAGCCTCTGGAGGAAGCATCCCGGCCTGCAGTCTCTCAGCTCCACGGAGAAAGGCTGTGACTGGAGAGGTTTGCTGCCCCCCTGTGGAGATAGCGAGGATTACAGCTACAGGAAAGAAAGCTGTCAACCCTCGCTTGACGGAAGCTAGCAGCTAAGCTCAGCTCCACACTGGAGAGATAGACCTGGCTCTCAGTGAGCAGACAGTATGGGCTTGAATTAAAATGAACTTATCCAGGTACTGGCTTGGATGGGCACTGGCAAGCTGGTAAAGCAGAAGAAAACATGACTCATTGCAGGCCAGAATTAAGGAAGACTTCAAAGACAAGTGGAGAAGAGGGAAGGGATACCCAAGGCTGAAGGCAAAGGGTAAGCAACGAACATGGTAAGATCATGGAGCAGCCAGGAGGTTGTCATTTGCTGCGGGAGACCTAGCACTTAATAGCTGGTCAACAAACGTACTAATGAATGACTATTAAATCTCCAGAGCATATGTTTTTACACGGTTGATGTGTTTGAGGAAAACTTTACGTGGCTTTCCAGGTGGGAAGGGAACTAGTGAGAAAGCCAGAGAGCCTGGAGCTTCCTCGGGAAATGGAAAGGGGTGCTCCGGAGTCCTTGGCGCCCCGCTGATAAGGACGAGTTCTCTGTTATTACTTCTGGTGACATTTCTAGAACACCTCCCTGGAGTCTTCTCACAGCCTTGCAGCAAGCAGAGCTGGACTTACTGTCATCCTCCCATTTACCAGATAAGGAAACTGAGGCCCAGAGAAGTGAGGTGGTGGAACTGGGGCCTGAACCTGGGCCTCCTTGTGCGAAGCCCGTGCTGGTGTTATCTGTAGACGGTGGGGGCAGGCTTGAAGGGAGACATGGTCTAAATTGATAAATGAAGATTTTCTTTTTGAATGTTGAGGAGAGATGCAGGGATGGGAGGCCCTGAAGAGGAGGGTTGAGGTGGGCATGTTGGCTAATGAAGGTTGAGTGAGGAAACTTCCGAGCTCCCTGCTGACCCCAGAGCAGTCCAGGGCCTTTAGCCTGGCATTCAAGCCTCCCTCACAAGAGGCAGTGTCACCCAGGGGTTAAGAACATGGGCTCAAGTGTATGATCCCCACTCAGCCACTGTCTGGCTGTGGCCCAGTGGACATCTCTTAAGCTCTGGTGCCGTCAGTTCCTCTTCTATGAACTACGGAGAAGCAGAGCACAGACTTCACAGGTTGTTGTGAGCGGTATAGAAGTCAGTTACGGAAAGCAGTCAGGACTGTGCTGCTGCTGCTGCTAAGTCGCTTCAGTCGTGCCTGACTCTGTGCGACCCCATAGACGGCAGCCCACCAGGCTCCCCCGTCCCTGGGACTCTCCAGGCAAGAACACTGGAGTGGGTTGCCATCTGTGCTTACTATTACTATTATTATTCAGAACAGAGCCTACTTTTCTACCTGTCATCCACTTCAGTCCTCCAAGATAGGCTCCTGGCTTCTTCTTTTTTCAATCACTGAAGAAATTTATTTATTTATTTTACTTTACAATATTGTATTGGTTTTGCCATACATTGATTTGAATCCGCCATGAGTGTACATGTGTCCCCCATCCTGAACCCCCCTCCCTCCTCCCACCCCATCCCATCCCTCTGGGTCATCCCAGTGCACCAGCCCCAAGCATCTTGTATCATGCATCGAACCTGGACTGGTGATTCGTTTCACATATGATAATATACATGTTTCAATGCCATTCTCCCAAAC
>NW_011494606.1:6726317-6728857 GCF_000754665.1 Bison bison bison
AATGAACATTGGGGTACACGTGTCTCTTTCAATTCTGGTTTCCTCGGTGTGTATGCCCAGCAGTGGGATTGCTGGGTCATATGGCAGTTCTAGTTACAGTTTTTTAAGGAATCTCCACACTGTTCTCCGTAGCGGCTGTACTAGTTTGCATTCCCACCAACAGTGTAAGAGGGTTCCTTTTTCTCCACACCCTCTCCAGCATTTATTGTTTGTAGACTTTTGGATAGCAGCCACTCTGACCGGCGTGAAATGGTACCTCACTGTGGTTTTGATTTGCATTTCTCTGATAATGAGTGATGTTGAGCATCTTTTCATGTGTTTGTTAGCCATCTGTATATCTTCTTTGGAGAAATGTCTGTAATAATGAGAAAACAGAAAGAGAAATTAAGGAAATAATTCCATTCACCATTGCAACAAAAAGAATAAAATACTTAGGAATATGTCTACCTAAAGAAACAAAAGACTTATATATAGAAAACTATAAAACACTGGTAAAAGAAATCAAAGAGGACACTAATAGATGGAGAAATATACTGTGTTCATGGATCGGAATAATCAATATAGTGAAAATGAGTATACTACCCAAAGCAATCTAGAGATTCAATGCAATCCCTATCAAGCTATCAATGGTATTTTTTACAGAGCTAAAACAAATAATTTCACAATTTGTATCGAAGTACGAAAAACCTTGAATAGCCAAAGCAATCTTGAGAAAGAAGAATGGAACTAGAGGAATCAACCTGCCTGACTTCAGGCTCTACTACAAAGCTACAGTCATCAAGACAGTATGGTACTGGCACAAAGACAGAAATACAGATCAATGGAACAAAATAGAAAGCCCAGAGATAAATCCACGCACCTATGGACACCTTATCTTTGACAAAGGAGGCAAGAATATACAATGGAGAAAAGACAATCTCTTTAACAAGTGATGCTGGGAAAACTGGTCAACCACTTGTAAAAGAATGAAACTAGAACACTTTCTAACACTATACACAAAAATAAACTCAAAATAGATTAAAGATCTAAATGTAAGACCAGAAACTATAAAACTCCTAGAGGAGAACATAGGCAAAACACTCTCCAACATACATCACAGCAGGATCCTCTATGACCCACCTCCCAGAATATTGGAAATAAAAGCAAAAATAAACAAATGGGACCTAATTAAAATTAAAAGCTTCTACACAACAAAGGAAACTATAAGCAAGGTGAAAAGGCAGCCTTCAGAATTGGAGAAAATAATAGCAAATGAAGCAACTGACAAAGAATTAATCTCAAAAATATACAATCAACTCCTGCAGCTCAATTCCAGAAAAATAAACGACCCAATAAAAAAATGGGCCAAAGGCTCCTGGCTTCTTTGAAACACGCCGTGCCACGGTGCCTCCAGGCCCTTTCTGCACGCTGTTCCCTCAGCCTGCAATGAGGGAACAGCGTGCAGCAATGTTCAACCATCTCTTCTTTCCAGATCCTTCCAAACATGATCTCCCCCCAGTCCTCCCTGATCCTCTCCTTTCCTGCCTTTGCCCTTCCTCCACATCCTTTCACACAGAACTATTTCCTTCTGTAGCATAAAATGCAGATGATGTGTGCCGCTCATGACTGCTCAGAGAATTTAGGATGTGAGCATCCTAAGAACAGGCATAGTTTCTTATCTCTCTATGACCCACCGGTGCTGCTATGGAGCAGCACTAAATACTTAATAAACACTTGTGGAGAGAAAGCAGGAAAGCAAAGAGGGAGGGTGTGTGTGTTCAGTTGCTCAGTCTGAACCCGTGGACTGTAGCCCATCAGCCTCCTCTGTCCACGGGATTTCCCAGGCAAGAAGAATACTGGAGTGGGTTGCCATTTCCTTCTCCAGGGGATCTTACCAACCCAGGGGTCAAACCCGCATCTCCTGTGTCTCCTGCTTGGGCAGGCAGATTCTTTACACTGTGCCGCCTGGGAAACAAAGAGGGACGGAGGAAGAAAGAAAAGACAAAGAGAAAGGGGGAAAGAGAGATGAAAGGCAAACTAGAGATGAAGCCAAGAGAGACTAGAAGAGAAACCAGCTCCATTCACCTTCCAACAACTTCAGGGAAAAAAAACAATGCCGGGACTGGAGACTTTGGGGTCATTTGCAACCCTTCCTTGGCTTTTCTTTTCATCCCTTGAGCCATATCATTGGAACAAATTTTGAAAACCTCACAGTGGCTTTGGACCTGCTCTTTAGCCCCTTGCAAGCTCAATGTCTTCATTTGTAATAGAGATAATAATGGTACTTATCTAATTGGGTTGTTATGAGACTCAAATGAGAAAACAACTGGAAAATCTCTGGCACCTGGCCCATAGTAAGCACTCAAAAATTGCTGTGTATTATAATGGTGATGGTTCAGTGATTCCAAGAATCCCAGACCTGTTGGAAGCCAAGGCTGAGCCCTGCTGGTGAAGAGATGGGCTTCCTAAGCTTGGAGAGGTGCCCATTGTCCTAGAGCTGGGCCCAGTGGTCACATAGAGGTCACACTATATTTTCTCCCAGGCCTTCCCACCCACCCCCC
>NW_011494606.1:6728957-6756869 GCF_000754665.1 Bison bison bison
ACCCACCCCCCGCCCCCACCAAGAAACACAATAAAGACTCCTGATTGCTTGATTAAAGGAAGCGGATACACAATTCATTTCAATTTTAGACCTAACCACCCCACAACCTTTCAAAAAGAATTGCACACCCTACTCCAATTTACACACTGAACCAACATGGAATTTTCCAGCGGGTCCTGAAGCCTTTGAAGTGACCAGACCAGACTATTGATTTATTTCTAACTAACCTCTCTCTTTGAACCCAGAAGGGTCAAGGTTAATTATATAATAAAACACACTGTGCCCAGCTGCCCCCTCTGAGGGTGCAGGGAGCCCCCAGACCTTTCTGAGCCAGTGAGAGGTGGATCGTATTTCTGATCCCTTCCCCCGCATTCATTTCCTTCATCAGGGCCCATTAAGGAGGAAGAAAAAAAAAAAAAAAAAAAGTCCGACCCCCTCATTTCCTCCCTGAGAGATAAATTTTAATTTGCTGGGAACCAACAAAGGGAATCTAAAGCTGCACCCTGCAGTTGATACATCTTGATGGGAGCACATTTTCTGGGATCCACTGGGAAAAGGGGTGGAGAGAAAAGGAAAAAGGGTGGGGAGAGGGGAAGCAAAGGGGTGCAGGCCCTCTCCCACACAGAGGGAAGGGAGCCCCATAGAGCCTGACACAGCAGAAGCCTCCTTTCCATTAAGCTTTCTTTGCTGGTTGAAGTGAGTTCCGCACCAGCCCCAGCTTCTCCTGTGTGTGCTTTTCGGCCCTCACCAGCCACCCACGGTGAGCACTACGGTAACCCCGCTTTCCCGGATGATGGGATAGGGTCCCAAGTGGTGTGATAAGTGGTGGTCCCACTTATCGCAGGAGGAAGTGGCAAGGCCAGCACTGGAATCCAAGCTTTTGTTCTCCTTGTAAAATAATGGATTCTTCCCACCTACCCCATTTTCCTAACCCAGGGGAATATTGTAAATGTTCTTTTCATTTCCATCATTTAAAGAAAAAAGATACAGCACTGTTATCTAATATATAAAATCATAAAGTGTTGGTCTCTTAATCATGTTAGACTCCTCGAGACGCTATGGACTGTAGCCGGTCAGGCTTCTCTATCCATGGACTTTTCCAGGCAAGAACACTGGAGTGGGTTGCCATTTCCTTCTCCAGGGGATTGTCCTGACCCAGGGACTGAACCCTGGTCTCCTGCATTGCAGGTAGATTCTTTACCATCTGAGCCATCTAGTATATAGTCCATTACAAAATGTCCCCAATTGTACCAACAATGTTGCCCCCTCACCGGTGTTTCCCCCATCCAGGATCCAGCCAAGATTCATCCACTCCCTTGGTTATCCTGTCTCTTTTTTCTCTTCTCTTCTAGAACAGCACCAGCCTTTTGGTTTTTCCTGACACCGCCATTTCTTTTTTTACTATTAATTTGGTTGAGTCAAGTCTTAGCTGTGGCTGCAAACTCTCGGTTGTGGCATATAGGATCTAGTTCCCTGACCAGGGATTGAACTTGGGCGCCCTGCATTTGGAGTGTGGAGTCTTAGCCACTGGACCACCAGGGAAGTCCCTCCTGACACTGACATTTCCAAAGGAACAAGGTCAGTTGTCTCTCAGATTAACCCCCATGTGGATTTATGTTTCCTCCTGACTATTTAGAGTGTTCTGTTGTTCTTGAACTCAGGTTCAGCCACTCGTTGCTCAAGAATCCAATACTGAGAGACACTTGTCAGACAAAAAGGAAAGACGGCTTCATTGAGTAAACTGGCAACACTGGGGAGAAGGTGGACTCTTGTCCCAGAGCACCAACTCCTAGGGTTTTGCTTGGAAATTACACAGGGAGAAGAGGAAGGGGCTACGTGCTGAGGAGAGGGTTGTGGGGTGTATGGTCAGCTCGTGGACATTCTTCTGATTGCTTGGTGGTGAGGTAACCCGGAATGAACATCATCAGCCTTCAGGTTTCAATCAGTCTGGGGTCTACTATGCTGTGGTCAGCAGGTAGTTACCTTCTTCTACCTGGTGGGGGTTTCAGTCTGTGCAAAATAGCGCAAAGGACATGGCTCAGAGGATGACCTCTAGCCCTTGAAGAGGAACTAAAAAGGTCCTCGACTTTGTTCAAGGGCTAAACTATTACTGTTTTGACTGTTTTTCTTTGCTTCCGCATTTCCCTCACTTCTTGATTAAATATATTCTTTGAAACTGGGGGAAGGCCTGGAGGCTACAGTCTTTCCACAGACAAGGGGCAGGCAGAGGTCGGGGTGCCCCGTAGTGTCCAGCTGGGTTACAGTAAGTAGGGCCTCACATCTGGAGGCCCACGATGCCAGCTGTTCTTGGCAAGGGATGGAGGATTTCCAGCTCCAAGGCCAAAGCTTGTTCTCGGCCTCTTGGGGGAATTCCTAGCGTGGAGAGAATGCCGAGTAAATGATTCCACCAGGGGGCGCTGTCGGCACTGGCCGCTGGAGAAGCTCGCTCTCTGGGACTCTTCCAGGACCACAGACGGCAACCTTGAACTTTGGGAAGAAGGCCACCCATCACAATCATCACAACCTGACATGCACTTCTCTAATTCTTCTCTCTGGAATGTTCCTACATTTGTGTCGAGGCTTCATCCCTCCGTGAGGCTGTCATGACTCGAGCAGAACCAATGTTCCCTGCTTTCTGCTCCTGCAGCTTCATGTTTCTGCCTCATTGCATGGCTTGTCTCCACATAGTAGAGGTCACCGAGGAGCTCTTCCTAACGCCCCTTTGTCTAGGGCCCAGCCCACGGTCCACCAGAGAAGGTTCCCATAAATATTTGCCAAGTAAATTGTAACCCAAATGAAATCAGTCTGTCTTGTGGTCAATCTCAATTTCACCTTTGAGAGAAAGACCCAACATCCAAAACCAAATTGAAAATCTATTTAAGTCTTTGCTGAACAGCCTGGAAGAGATGTCAGAGGATCAATTATATTACATACCATATGCTAAGGAGTCCAGAGTATTCTCTTTGCCCACCTTTCTCCCTATCATCTCATGGCTCCACTTTCACTTCCCAACCTCCCTTCTTTCTCTTATTCTTGTCCAAATCCCTCCTCCCTCTTAATCAATTTGCTCTATGTCTTTTAATTTTTTAAGTTAAAGTCAAATAAGCAATACACAAAAAAGTCCTCACTGTTAAAAAAAAAAAATAAGGAGATTCCCTGGCAGTCCACTGGTTAGGACACGGCACTCTCACAGCTGAGGGTCCTGATTCCATCCCTGGTTGGGGAGCTGAGATCCCACAAGTCTCAAAAAAGAAAGTAAAATATTACAGAGATCCCACTTCAATCACCCCAAACCCAGTCCCCCTCCCAGGGATAATTAATCTTGTCAGTATAATATAAGATCCTTCCAGGCCTTTCTCCATTTAATTATAGATTTCTATAAGTACCCAAGTCAAATATGTGTGTGTGTGCATGCTCAGTCACTTCAAAGAGCCATGTCTGACTCTCTGCAACGCTATGGACCCACCAGGCTCCTCTGCCCATGGGATTCTCCAGGCAAGAATACTGCAGTCGGTTGCCATGCCTTCCTCCAGGGGATCTTCCCGACCCAGGGATTGAACCTGAGTCTCCTGCATTGCAGGCAGATTCTTTATTGCTGAGCCCCAGGGAAGCCTTAAAGTCAAATATATGGTATACACGATAACGACATTTATATTTGCTGTTTCCAGTTTTCAGCACTGCATTTGGTGCCCTTGGCCATCTCCCTGTGGTCGCCAGTGTGTGTTTCTCTACAGCAGGAATGAGAGGGTTTGCTGGGTCCTGGGCCACAGGCCCGTGGAATGACCGTCTTTAGTGACTGTGTGAGCTTACTGGCCACCAGCAGGCTGTGAGAGGACCCAGCCTCCTTCTGTCTTGCACAGGCAACTTCCTTCCCCTCCCAAGGCTGCTCTGAGGATCAGAGAGCATCCTGGGAACTTTGCCCATCAGTAAGTGCCCAGTTCAATCCCAACAAGCCTCATCCATCCACCTTAGCTGATTCAGAAGGGATTAACTCTCTAAATACTGTAGTTGTGTTCAGGTTGGCATGATCTCTTACCTGGCCTCCTTCTCCAGTTTCTTGGTGTCCTGTCTTCTCTCTGTCCCCTGGCCCCTCTCCATCTCCTTGATGGAGCCCACCCACCCACTTGCCTCTCTGACCCTCCAATCCTCCTGGAACCAGTGCTAGGAATGAACCTGCAGCCCCTCGGCCAAGTCCTCACTCAACTCCCCTGCCCACTTTGGCTCCTGCCCAGGGCGCAGGATGCCAGCCCCACCAGGACTCCCGCCTGCTTCAGGCATCATGTGTCGCAGCAACCCTGCAAATGTTGTGGACTGAGCATTTTTTCAAGGACATTAAATGTTTTAAAACTAAATCACAAAGCAACAAGTAATGGCACCATAATCAAATGGTCATGTAATGCAACTAAAACATGCATAGGGACTTCCCTGGCAGTCCAGTGAGTGGTTAAGACTCCAAGCTTCCATTGCAGGGGGGCCAGGTTCAATCCCTCATCAGGGAACTGAGATCCCACACGCTGTGTGGTACAGCCAAAAAACAACACTCCCAAAACAAAACCCATATCGGTTAAAATACTTAGTGTGGTAAAATTTTAATTAAAAATAAAACGTGTCTTTTTTCACATTCTTACTGTTCTCTTAACTGAGATCCTCTCTTTTTTCCCTTTTAAAATTTTTTTAAAAAATTATTTATTAAAAAAGGCTATCATCTGTGTTTTAAAAAAGTAACATTTATTTATTTGGCTGCACCCAGACTTAGCTGTGGCATGAGGGATCTTCGATCTTTGTTGTGACTTGCAGCATCTTTAGTTTCGGTGTGCAAGCTCTTAGTTTCAGCAAGTGGGATCTAGTTTCCTGACCAGGGATCAAACTTGCACCCGCTGCATTGAGAGCCTGGAGTCTTAGCCACTGGACCACCAAGAAAGTCCCTTTTCGTTTTGCTTTGATTCAGATCAACAGAGAGGGTCAGTGCCTAATTTTAGTAATGGATGATGGACTCCCTTATGGAGCACAGACTAGAGGTCACGCACCCATGTTGACACACTTTAAACTTATGAGGTAGGTACTACCATCATCATGCCTGCTCATGGATGAAGCATCTCAGGCGCGGAGACGTTAAATGACTTGCTTGAGGTCACACAGCTAGGAATTTAGAAAAGCTGGGATCACAACCTAGGCAGGTGGCACCAGTGCTTGGGTGGTAGCCACTGTACCACACTGCCTCTCAGCCTTAATATGGGCAGCCCTCAGCCTGCAGCTAGGCACATATGTTTGTTTTCCAAAGCTCTATCAGAAAGCAATATTTGGAAAACTTATTCTGATGTTTCACTTGAATCTCTCAACAACACTAGGATGGAAGGGAAGACCCAGCTTAGGGCCAGCATGATGCCCGGTACCCAGTCTGAAGGAGGTGTGTCCCCAACTTGGAGGTGCCATGTAGCATGCAGCACTGGGCAGTGTGTGCACAAGGGTGCGCATGCATGCATGGATGTGAGCATGGGCACAAGCATGGTGTGCGTGTGTGGGCATGGCCATCTTGGCATGACCATGCAGCCCTGCGCTGGCTGAGAGGCATCTTCCATCCCCGCAGGGAGCAGGCATGGGCAGATCACCTGTGTCATTGCAGGCAGAGAGAGGCTGCTCAGACCAAGGGCAGTGGTGTTTGTTTCTGTCACACTCTTATCTCCACTTCCCTGAGCCCAGACCTTAGCATTATAAAATGCCAGGGCTGGGATGAAAACATGGAGATTATCTAACTCAGGCCCTCCCTTGAGAAATGGAGATACCAAGCCCCAGAGAGAATACTGTTAAAGTAAAATATAAAATGGAGACTGGACTTGAGAATTCCCTGAGCAGATAAAACCATCTAGGCTCTGAAAGCAAAACAAAAATCCAGCTTATTTCATGAAGCTAAGTAAAGTGCAATTTTAGGTTATTTCTTCTTAATGCCTCTGACAATCATAAAAGAAAACTTCAGTCATTTTCCTAAAAATGGTATGAGATGATCACTTTAAACCACTGCCCTGCCATCTGAAAACCCAATGTAATAACCATAAGCCATCTTGTAACTTCATGCCCTTGCATTTCACATCAGTCTTTGAATTTCAAACCTTCCGGTTCGTGAACTGCTTTTATAGGCATAATAAACTCTTACTGAACACTGTTTAGTAACAGTATTTAAGCTGAAACTCCAATACTTTGGCCACCTGATTTGAAGAACTGACTCATTGGAAAAGACCCTGATGCTGGGAAAGATTGAAGGCAGGAGGAGAAGGGGACCACAGAGGATGAAATGGTTGGATGGTATCACTGACTCGATGGATGTTTGAGCAAGCTCTGGGAGATGGTAAAGGACAAAGAAGCCTGGCGTGCTGCCGTCCATGGGGTTGCAAGGAGTCAGACACGACTGAGTGACTGAACTGAACTGAACTGAACTACTGTTTATTGATTTGGTGCTTTTAGTTCAGCTAGTTCTGGATTTTTGGAAGTACTCAGCTTCTTAGGGGCAGAGCTGGGGTGAGAACCCACATCTCCCCATCCAGTTTCGTGCTCTTGCCACAACCCCACTGCCCAGACTTTTGTCTGATCTACAGTAGTCATATAAGGATGTGAGAGTTGGACCATTAAGAAGGCTGAGCACTCAACTGTGGGGCTGGAGAAGACTCTTGAGAATCCATTGGACAGCAAGGAGATCAAACCAGTCAATCCTAAAGGAAATTAACCCTGATTATTCATTGGACTAATGCTGAAGCTGAAGCTCCAATATTTTGGCCACCGAATTTGAAGAGCTGACTTTTGGAAAAGACCCTGATGCAGTGGGCAAATTCTTTCACTATGTGGGGTTTCAAGAGAAGAAACAGGAAATTGTGTCTTTGAGGAAGGTCCTGGGAATGTTTGTGGAATGAATGAATGGAGCATAACGGGGTAACAGGAGCCCTGGGAGAGATTGAACAGGAGAGGTTGTTGGTCTCTTCATCAAAAGAAAGGGTCAGAAAGTCCCCTGTGTCACCTTGGGAGGTAAATTACCTTTGAGGAAATAAAGAGGCTTCTCTGTGGTGGAGAAAGGGTTAGACAACCCAATTGTCCTGGAAAGGGGGCGACATTGGAATTTCCATGTGTTCTGGACCATCCTGGGGCTGCCATTAGAAAGGCAGGATGGGAAGTGGATCTGGGGGTGGGCTTTGAAAGGAAGGGCAGCTAGCACTTGGGATTTGGGCCCAAGGAAATAGATGTGTATCTGGGGCTGCCCTCTCAGCAATGTGACAGACTGAAAACAAGGAAGGGATATTTTCATGCCCCGAAGACACCCAAATCAAGGTGCCACCATTGAATGGAAGTCCCCGTCTGTATGATCAGACCACCCAACATGGTTGTTCTCTTGCTCTCTATACCTCCCCGACCTGTCCCTGCCTCACCTATACCCTCCTCACCCGACTGACCTTCCCTCTTAACCATAGAGCCTAATCACGGGGGTAAGCCTACATACTGGCTCCCGGCCCCAGCTGGCGCTTGTTGTAATATCCCCATCAGAACTGCTCCACCAAGGTGATTTATTAAAGGGGCAGTGCAAGGCGTGGGCCTCTGCAGGTTTCTCTGGCGACCGACAAACTGATCTGATGTCAATTCTCTCTGTAACTGGTAACCTACTTCCTTTCCCAGAAGTAAGGACTGCTGGTGAGGTGTCTCTCCAGGGCCTTGCTTCAGTATGTAGGATCCCCTCATCCATTAAACCATGGAGGCCTCTGTTGCTGACTCTAGGCTCTTTCTTCCGACTTGAGGCTGGGCGAGTACAGCGCTTGCAGGCCTGAGGGGTGCAATCCAAGCTGTCCTTTGCGTCCTTGAGGTGCTGTTTGCTTGGTGATGAGGCGTGGCCAAGAGCAGTACTGGCTGCAGGGCTTTTGTGAGGAAGGCACTAGAGGCTCTCAGATCTTGAGAGTTTGGGGCAAATGGTGTGTGTGTGTGTGTGACCTGGTTTCTGGTTTTATTTGCCACAGTGTGCCTGGAGCAAGATATGCCTGTTTCTGAAGACACAGGGAGGGTCTCTGCAGGAAGCCTCTGATTTACTGTCTAGTTTTGAAAGACAAGAGCAATGTTTTATTTGGCATATCACTTTTAAACATCTCCCTTTTGAATCCATTCTCTCTTCTGCTTCCCACCACACCCTGCGAGGCAGGCAGGGAGATACCTCTATTTTCTCACAGAGAGGACTGCCTCCTGTGGAGATCACTTAGCAGGAGACTGTCTTTCTCCTGCGGCTCCTTTCAAGGTTCCACGGTCCTGGCCAGGGACGACAGGAAGGACGAGACTGAATCTGTCGAGGGGAGTGTCTTTCTAGCCTGGGAGGAAAGTCTAGCCCGTGGTGACATCCAGCAGAACGTGAAACCAGCTGTGCTGTCTTAAAATATCACTGCAAGAAGGGTTCAGAGAGGGAGAGTCGAGGCCTTTTCCTTTTCCAAAAGAGTATTAAAATCAGCTTGTTGAGTGCCATGACAAGGCCTCTTGAAGTAATAGAAACATTTCAGAGAAAGTAAACACAAAAATACATTGAAAATGTAAACAGAGATTAGTCAGAAAGCAAAAGGTACTTTGGAGAGAAATGTCCAAATTTCGTGCTTTGAGAAAGAAAACTAATAAAATTGACAGATTCTGATGAGATTTATCAGATCAAAAAGGAGCGAAAGGATAGTAAGTAAATAGTATTGGGAATAAAAAAAGGGGACATAACTGAAGGGACAGCAGAGACCTAAATAATAGAGATTATAAACACCTGTGTGCCGAGAAATCTTACCACTGCAGGAAATGTATTGTCTATGTATCTCTCTTAGAAAAACTGACTCAAGAAGACAGAAGAGTTAAATGTCTATAACTAATAAAGACAGGAATCAGTAGCAAAGTTTTAGGCCTCAAATGAAAATTTTCTATTTGCAGCAACATGGGTGGCCCTGGAGGGTATTACACTAAGTGCAGTGAGTCAGACAGAGAGACAAGTACTGTATGTTACCACTTATATGTGGAGCCTAAAAAATAAGCAAAGGAAACAACAAAACAGAAACAGACCCACAGGCATACAGAATAAAGTCAGTCAGTCAGTTCGGTCACTCAGTCGTGTCCGACTCTTTGCGACCCCATGAATCGCAGCACACCAGGCCTCCCTGTCCATCACCAACTCCCTCCCGGAGCACTCAGACTCACATCCATCGAGTCAGTGATGCCATCCAGCCATCTCATCCTCTGTCGTCCCCTTCTCCTCCGGCCTTCAATCTTTCCCAACATCAGGGTCTTTTTAAATGAGTCAGCTCTTCGCATGAGGTGGCCAAAATATTGGAGTTTCAGCATCAACATCAGTCCTTCCACTGAACACCCAGGGCTGAGAGAATAAAGAAGCGGTAACCAATGGGGAGAGGGAAAGGAGGCGGGCAAGGCAGGGGTAGAGGATTAAGAGGTACAAACTACTATGTATAAAATGAACAAGTAAGTACCAAGGATATATTGTACAGAACAGGGGATGTAGCCAATATTTTATTGTAACTTTAAATACAGTATAATCTATAAAATGTGAATCACTATCTTATACTCCTGAAACTAATATAATTTTATAAATCAACTATATCTCAATTTTAAAAAATAAATAATAGATAACTAATGGGAACCTGACTGCATAGCACAGGGAACTCCAGTCTTGATGCTAAATGGTGTCCTAAACAAGAAGGAAATACAAACAAAAGAGTGATGTTAGCAGTCCAGGGGATTCTCAAGCGTCTTCTCCAGCAACACAGTGTGATATATATATACACACATCACAGCTTTTGAACTGTGTTGCTAGAGAAGACTCTTTGAGAGGCCCCTGGACTGCAAGGCAATCAAACCAGTCAATCCTAAAGGAAATCAACCTTGAATATTCACTGGAAGGACTGATGCTGAAGCTGAAGCTCCAATACTTTGGCCCTGATGCAAAGAGCTGACCCTTTAGAAAAGACCTTGATGCTGGGAAAAATTGAAGGTGGGAGGAGAAGGGAACGATAGAGGATGAGATGGTTGGATAGCATCACCAATTTAATGGTCATGAGTTTGAGCAAGCTCCAGGAATTGGTGAAGGACAGGGAAGCCTTGCAGAGAAGGCAATGGCACCCCACTCCAGTAATCTTGCCTGGAAAATCCCACGGACGGAGGAGGCTGGTAGGCTGCAGTCCATGGGGTCGCGAAGAGTTGGACATGACTGAGCGACTTCACTTTCACTTTCACGCATTGGAGAAGGAAATGGCAACCCACTCCAGTGTTCTTGCCTGGAGAATCCCAGGGACGGGGGAGCCTGGTGGGCTGCAGTCCATGGGGTCACAAAGAGTCAGACATGACTGAGCAACTGAACAACAAAAATATATATATACACACATGTATAGTGATTCCTTTTACTGTAGGGTAGAAACTAATACAACATTGTAAAGCAATAAAAATTAAATAAAAATTTAAAAAGCAATAAAAATTAAAATAAATTAATAATATAACCAAGTTGGGTTTTCCAGTGGGCTGAAAGTCTGTGTCCCCTCCCACCAAATTCATATGTTGAAACCCTAAACCCAGTGTGATGAATTAGGAGACAGGGACTTTGAGAGTAATTAGGCCATGAGGGTAGAGCCCTCACGGATGGGATTAGTGCCCTTATAAATAAGAGGAGGCCAGAGTGCTAGCTGGCTCTCTTTTCTGCCCTGTGAGGATACAAGAAGTCAACAGTCTGCAACCTGGAGGACGGCCCTTACCAGAACCAGCGCCGTGCTGGCATCCTGACTCCAGACTCACAACCTCTGGAGCTGTGAGAAAGAAGTCTCCGCTGTTACCCGGTTTATAGTATTTTGTCATAGCAGCCTAAGACAAATTTATCCCAGAAATGCAAAATTGGCTTAACATTTAGAAATCAATGTCACTCACCACATTAATAATTTAAAAGAAAAAAAGCACATGATCATCCTAATAGATGCAGCAAAACTTAAGTAAACAGAGAGTATAAGCAAGTACTCGATAAAAGTTATCTAATACTTAAACATCATATTCAATGGAGAAATATTTAAAGGCATTTCTTTTAAGATCAGGCGTAAGAAAAAGAGGTCCACTATCATTTCTACTTCATATTATATAAGATCAACGTTGTATATGCTAACTGTTCAATAATAAAAGAGAAAAAAATCAGAAAAGGAGTTTTAAAAATTGTGTAGTTAGATAGTAAATTCAAATTATGAAAACTCCTTGGTAGTCCAGTGGTTAGGACTCCATGCTTTCACTGCAAAGGGCTGGGGTTTGATCCCCGGTTGGGGAACTAAGATCTCACATGCCACGCAGTATGGCCAAAAGTAAATAACTTATTTAATTAAATAAATATTAAATAAATAAATTCAGATCCCATAGGATTTTTCTTTTTTTTTTTTAATGTGGATCATTTTTTGTCTTTATTGAATTTGTTATAATATAGCTTCTGTTTTACACTTTTTTTTTTTTTTTTTGCCACGAGGTATGTGGGATCTTATAGAAACCTGCATCCCTTCCTTGCATTGGCAGAAGTCTTAACCACAGGACCACCAGGGAAATCCCCAGTAGGAATTTTCATAGAAATCAGAAGGCTATTCTAAACATTTTTGGAAGAACAAAGGATAGCCAAGTTACTCCTGAAAAGAAAACCAAAGAGAGGGATTAAGCCTACCACTTTCAAGTCTTATTATAAATCCACAGGAATTAAGATGTGTGATATTAGCTCAGGGATAGATAAGTTGGACCCACGGAACAGAATGGAGAGCCCAGAGTGTTTATGACATTGATTGTGGTAACGATTTCATGGGTCTGTGCCGGTGCTGCTGCTGCTAAGTCGCTTCAGTCGTGTTCGACTCTGTGCGACCCCATAGACGGCAGCCCACCAGGCTCCCCCGTCCCTGGGATTCTCCAGGCAAGAGCACTGGGGTGGGTTGCCATTTCCTTCTCCAATGCATGAAAGTGAAAAGTGAAAGTGAAGTCACTCAGTTGTGTCCGATTCTGTGTGACTCCATGGCCTGCAGCCTACCAGGCTCCCCCGTCCCTGGGATTCTCCAGGCAAGAACACTGGAGTGGGTTACCATTTCCTTCTCCAATACGCTACTTCAAATACAACTAACGCGACAGCAAAAAAACTCAAATCTAATCTTATAATATATTAATATCACGGATCGTCACGGGTCTGTACTTAACTCCAAACTCATCACATTGTACACCTTAAACATGTGCAGCTTTTTGTAGGTCAATCACACCGCAGTAGAGTGGTTTGAAGAAAAAAACAGTGAGCACAGAAACATTCCCACTCTTGCAAGGAAAGCTGATGTCTGTCAGAGCTGTCACTGCAGATCAGTGGGGAGACAGCAATAAATAAACAGTGCTGGGTGATTGTCGGAAATAAAAGTGACCCGAACTTCACACCATATAAGTCCCTTACATACAAATGAGTTCCATTCTGAGAGCACAGTTGTTTAAGTCCAGTTTGTTCATAAGTCCAGCAAAGTTAGCCTAGGTACCCAACTAACACAGTTGGCTATATAGTACTGTACAACTGAAGTGACTTAGCAGCAGCAGCACCATATAGATTTATAACATTTTTCACATGAATGATACATAACAAAACAAAAAATAAAGAAAACATTTTTAATCTCACAGTATAGTACCATGAAAAGTATGCTAGTTTCGGCTACATCACCACTGCTGTTACATTTGCTTCCGGACATCCTGGGCTGAAATAAAGCTACTGTACTACTGTACTCTACATAGCACTACTCAGTAAGGTACACAAAAGCACAACCATTTGTAGAGGATGCACACACATGACAATGTACGCCAGACACATGAGTCAGCGTATGTGACTGGACATGTGAACACACATTTGCCTCTTTGAGAGTTCACAATGTGAAGGTTCATATGTAGAGGACTTACTGCACAAAAATTCAGTTCCAGAAGAATCAAGAACTTAAATATATGTTATGATATAACTTAATATACTTAATATATTTCATATTTATACTTATATATATTTTATTATATATATAGTATATATATTATAGTGTATATAATATACTATAATATATATAGTGTATTATATATACTATATATATAGTATATATATTATACTAATATACTTAATATATTTCATAACTTAATATAACATCATGAAAAGCATAACTTTAAAAGATACAGGACGTCCTTGGTGGTCCAGCGGTTGACTCCCCACCCCCACTGCAGGGGGCGCAGGTTTAATTCCTGGTAGAGGAAGCTCTGTGCTGCCCTGGTGGCTCAGATGGTAAAGAATCTGCCTGCACTGCGGGAGGCCTGGGTTCAGTCCCTGGGTTGGGATGATCCCCTGGAGGAGGGCACGGCAAACCACTCCAGTATTCTTGCCTGGAGAATCTCTATGGGCAGAGGAGTCTGGCGGGCTATAGTCCATGGGGTCACAAGGCTCTGGACATGACTGAGCAACTAAGCACAGCACACAGAGGAAGTTCTGCATACTGTGCAGTATGGCCAAAAAGAAAAGAGAAAAAAATTACATATATATATATATATAATATAAAGATATATAGAATTTAATAACTTGAGGCAATGAATTATTAAACACACACACAAAGGAAAAAATCAGAATACAATTTTTTTTAATAAGATCAATCTGACAATATTAAAATTTAGACCAGTTCACCAGAAGAGACTAAAAAAGTTGGACAGGGAAGCCTTAAACTGGGAGAAGGAAATTGCACCACATAACCAGCAAAGAGTATGTATTTAGACTCTGGAGGACGTCCCTGGTGACCCAGTGGTTAAGAATGCGCCTGCCAGTGCAGGGGCTCAGGTTCCATCCCTGGTCTGGGAAGATCCCACCTGCCATGGGGCAACTAAGTTTGTGTGCCACAACTACTGAGTCTGTGCTCTAGAGCCTGCAATTCACAACATCTGAAGCCAGCGTGCCTGAAGTCAGTGCTCCACAACGAGAGAAGCCACGGCAATCAGAAGCTGCAACAGGAGAGTAGCCCCCTGCTCGCAGCAACTAGGGAAAGCCTGAGTGGCAATGAAGACCCAGTGCAGCCATAAATAAATAAAAACCAAAGTCTTACTTAAAAAATAAAATCTCTAGAGTCTGTATCAAAAACTACAACCACTTAGAAAATGATATTGCAGCAAAAGACAAGTACATGCATTTCATGGAAGAGATACCATGAATGGCCAAAACGTCTTTAAAAAGATGTTCAACCTCATTAGTAATTAAAGAAATGTACATTAAAACTAAGATATAACTACTTTATGATTACCAGATGGGTGAAATTTAAAACCTGAATATACCAAGGGCCAGTAAGGCTGAGAAACGATGGGAAAATACATAGGCCATTGGCGGAAGTATAAATGGGTACACTCGCTTTGGAGACAAATTATTATACCTGTCTGCCCTAAGAAATCTGTGACTCCATTTCATTCTTAGGGAAAGAAAGCCTTACACAGTCTCAACAAGAAAAACATTATTCTAATAACCAAACCTGTAATAAGTAAAACAGACAATCCAGCCCTAAAGCCATGAAGGGAGAATAAGATCTACAGTCTATTATACTTTGAGCTGGCTTTTTTTTAGTTACAATCTGGTTGAGCGTTTTAAAAACAAAAGTCCCAATTAAAACATTTCAATCATAAAATACACCCTGGACTTCAAACTTAATACAAAAGAAAAAACAATAACCACGTTTTTTCCCGAAATTATCTAACTAACCAGCCCCTAAAATAATCAAAACCCCCATCAACTTCACACATAACTGCTCATCAAGGAAGATTAAGCCATGTAAATAAAGAAAACAAACATACGCTTTCACATTAATCACTTGTGATTAGAAAAGGCAGAAGAACCAGAGATCAAATTGCCAACATCCGTTGGATCATTGAAAAACCAAGGGAGTACCAGACAAATATCTACTTCTGCATTATTGACTATGTCAAAGCCTTTGACTGTGTGGATCACAACAAACTGTGGAAAAATTCTTCAAGAGACGGGACTACCAGACCACCTTACCTGCCTCCTGAGAAATCTGTATGCAGGTCAAGAAGCAACAGTTAAACATGGAACAACAGACTGGTTCCAAATAGGAAAAGGAGTTCGTCAAGGCTGTATATTGTCACCCTGCTTATTTAACTTATATGCAGAGTACATCATGAGAAATGCTGGACTGGATGAAGCACAAGCTGGAATCAAGATTGCTGGCAGAAATATCAATAACATCAGATATGCAGATGACACCACACTTATGGCAGAAAGTGAAGAACTAAAGAGCCTCTTGTTGAAAGTGAAAGAGAAGAGTGAAAAAGTTGGCTTAAAGCTCAACATTCAGAAAACGAAGATCATGGCATCTGGTCCCATCACTGCAGAGCAAATACACGGGGAAGCAGTCCAAGAATTTTTGGCGGGGGCTCCATAATCACTGCAGATGGTAACTGCAGCTATGAAATTAAAAGGCTCGCTCCTTGAAAGAAAAGATATAACCAATCTAGACAACACAGTACAAAGCTGAGACACTAACCTTGCCAACAAAGGTCCATCTAGTCAAATATATGCTTTTCCTGGTAACCAGGTATAGACGTGAGAACTGAACTATACAAATAAGAAAACTTAGCACTGAAAAATTGATGCTTTATTAACTATAGTGTTGGAAAAAGACAATGAGAGAAACTAACCAATCCCATCTTAAAATCAGTCCTGAATTTTCATTGGAAACACCAGTGCTGAAACTGAATTACCAATACTTAAAACCCCCTGAGAGCAAAAAACTGCCTCATTTACAAACTGACTAAACGTAAGGCACATATATCTTCAATTCAATCATTAAGGATTATACAATAATTTCCCAAAACCAACAATAAATACACACACCTCCACAAGCTTTCTCCAACTTTTCAGCACCTTAACAAGCTTTCTCCGTTGTACTTCCTAGTTAAACGAGTTAGATCTTATTTTTAACCAACATAAGTAGCTTTGCCGAAGCAAAGCCTCAAAAAATTGGTTTTAGACTCAGAGTTGTTCCTCTCCACGGAAATCTTTAGTAAAAGGCGAAAGATTTATACGATCTGAAGAGAAACCAGAGTATAACCTACCCAGTAGTAATTCACAGCTCCAGTAACAGAAACTCCTAGATCAGTGAGAGTGACTAGCTAACACCGAGAGCCAGTGCCTGAACAAAAATTTCTAGATTACTCTGTAAACAAGGGTCTAATTTCAGAAAACATAGGTAAACGAAAATTTGAAGTTTTATAATTTTAAACTTGTACGGTGTTTAGCGCTGGGAGGGTATGCAAATAAGGCAAGTGGGCGGCCTCTCCGCTCGGGAAAGCTGTCTCCACGCACCGCCCCTGTGTCAGCACTAGGGGGCGAAGCGGCGGGCGGGCTGGCTGGCATGGACACGCCGCACCCAGCGGAGACCCGGGTTTCAGATGTTTTGTGTATGTCTGAGTTTGATTTCTGTTACAGACTTTGCTGTTAAATTGAAAAAGAAAAAAAAAATAGCAAGTGATTGGCACCAAATTCATGACCGTGGTTCCTCCCTTCGGTGGATTGACGGTTTTCAAAGTTTGACAATTTCCTTTTTCTTGAACTGCGTGGTGGGCACACAGGTGTTTTGTCTGTTTGTACCATGCACGTCCAAGATGTACACTCTGGAATATTCTGCCGTTTGAGAAAAATTCATAGCCGTGTCCTGTTTAAAATTGGAGCTTTGGATATTCCCAGGGGGTCCAGTGGTTTGGGCTCTAGCTTTCACTCCCTGCTGGTTCCTTTCCTGGTATGGGAACTGAGTGAAGTCGCTCAGTCGTGTCTCTTTGCGACCCCATGGACTGTAGCCTACCAGGCTCCTCGGTCCATGGAATTCTCCAGGCAAGAATACTGAAGTGGGTTGCCATTTCCTTCTCCAGGGGATCTTCCCAACCCAGGGTAGGGGAACTAAGATCCCTCAAAATGCGCAGGCAAAAAAAAAAAAATGGCGCTTGCCGCGCTGGGTTTCAGATTTCCTGCCTCCTGATCTGATGCTACTTGTGGCGATGAAATCTTGTTATTTCAGCTCCAGACCTCGAGTCTCATCTTATTTAGAAAACAAACCAAAAAACCCCCATGAGCTGTACTCTCCTCTGCAGTGCTCAGGAACGGGCTCCGACAGTCTACAGAGACTCCTTAACGATTTTGGTAACTGAAAGTCTTGGGAAAGGAAATTGCAGTTCTTTGATTCTTTTCTGGAGGCCGTGTCAATATTCCACTTCCCAACTTTGATACCTCTCAGTTGTCATGTTTGGTTTGCTAGTTTTTCTGCTCACAATATATTTGACATTATATTTGGTTTAAATTAGTCGAAAACAGCTTTTGGGGGATATAATCCACTTACCACACACTTCACCCATCTAAAGTGTACAAGTAAATAAATGGCACCCCACTCCAGTACTCTTGCCTGGAAAATCCCATGGACGGGGGAGCCTGGTGGGCTGCCGTCTATGGGATCGCACAGAGTCAGACACGACTGAAGTGACTTAGCAAGTGGCTTTTAGCATATTCAGAATGGTGCGATCATCTCCACAATCGGGTGGCGCTAGTGGTAAAGAACCTGCCTGCCAATGCCGGAGGCTTGAGAGACTCAGGTTCAATCCCTGGGTCGGGAAGATCCCCTGAAAAAGCAAATGGCAACCCACTCCAGTATTCTTGCCAGGGGAATCCCATGGACAGAGGAGCCTAGCAGGCTACGGTCTATAGGGTTAGAAAGAGTCGGATACCACTGAAGTGACTTGACACACATGCACACAATAGTGTTTTTGTTTTGTTTTGGCAGGCCTGTGAACCATATGGGATCTTGGCTCCCTAACCAGGGGTGAAACCTGCACCTCCTATAGTGGAGGCAGGGAGTCCTAACCACTGAACTGCCAGCGAAGTCCCCACAATCTAGTTTTAGAACATTTTCATCAACCCCAGAAAGGAATAGTTCCCATTAGCAGTTATTCCCCAGCTCTCCCATCCCCCAGCCTCTGCCAAATGCTGTCTCTAAAGTGCCTATTCTAGACATTTCACACCAGTGAAAACATACAACTCCCTGGCTTTTTGTGACCGGCTTCGTTCACTTAGCCTGTTTCTGAGATTCATTCACACCATTCATTCATTCATTTGTTTTGAGATTCCTTTGTGTTCTTCCATATTTCACAGTGTGATGGGGAGTTAAAGACCCACGGAGGTGCAGCGTTCTCACCCTATGACGATAGTTACACCTCACAGGGCCTGGCCAGGGGCTCAGTCACTGAGGGGACAGGAAAAGTGTTTCTCTGCTCCTAGATTGGGGGGGACCTCTGGTCTCTCCTTCATTCTGAAAGGGTCCTGGGCAGCTTTCACTTGCTAGAGAACTACAAGGAGGGTTAACTTGTTTTTTAGCCATTCCAATCTCCATTGATGTTTCCAGGACTTCTGACTCCAGAGCATGGACACACCTCTGATTATAAATATGGGGTTTGAGGGGCTGAAACAATTTGTTTATAGTGTGCCTGGAATTTCCATTTCTGGCAACAATTCATACTAGTATGCAATGTAAGGTGGCAATCCCCAACCTGTTTGGCACCGGGGACAGTCTCATAGAAGACACTTTTTCCATGGTTGGGAGTGGGGGGATGGTTTCATGATGATTCAAGTGCATTACACTTATTGTGCACTTTATTTCTATTATTATTACATCAGCTCCACGTCAGATCATCAGGCATTGATAAAAGGCATACTAAAAAATATAAAACATAAAAACCTTTATTGGAATTTTTTTTATTGAAATTGTGATTTGTTCTTGTCTTCTTCCTGACTCTAAAGGGAACATTAATAACACATTCTGTTACATGTGGTGTTTGCTCCAGGTTTTTGGTTGCTAAAATTCTTCCTTAGGTTAGGCAGATGTTAAATTTTACCTATATTGTTGTTAAGTCGCTTAGGCAGATGTTAAATTTTATCTATATTGTTGTTCAGTTGCTCAGTCATGTTTGACTCTTTACAACCCCATGGACAGGCAGTATGCCAAGCTTCCCTGATCTTCACCATCTCCTGGAGCTTGCTCAAACTTATGTCCATCAAGTTGGTGATGCCATGCAATCATTTCATCCTCTGTCAGCCCCTTCTACTTCCTCCTTCAATTTTTCCCAGCATCAGGGTCTTTTCCAATGAGTCAGTTCTTCACATCAGGTGGCCAAAGTATTGGACTTTCAGCTTCAACATCTGACCTTCCAATGAATATTCAGGATCGATTTCCTTTAGGATGGACTGGTTTGATCTCCTTGCAGTCCAAGGGACTCTCAAGCGTCTTCTCTGCAACATCACACCTAAATGTATAATGAATGGGTATTTGAATTTATTCTTTTTCTGCATTTGTGGAATTATTATAGAATTCTTTTGCTCTAATCTCTTCCAGTGAGGGTCTACATTAAGAGATTAATGTTAAATCAGCCTTACCTGTTCTTATGGATTGTTCTCTAGTTCCTTTCTGTTGTGGCAGGATCCCAGAGGCTACCGCTACAAGTGGCAGGTCTGAGACTTAGAGCAACACCTAATCCTTCCAGATTCTGCAGGGGAGAAGCACGCTCCTGTGCAAGGTAAATTGGGCCTCTAGGTCTCAGCTCTTGTCCCTTTCTCCTTTCTGCTGCAGCCTCTGTTGGCCACAAGGGGGCGCTTGCTTCCCCTTTTAGTGCTCAATTCTGCCACAAGTACCTGCGTGCTGTCCGGCGACCGCATGGACTGTAGCCCGCCAGTCTTTTCTGTTCATGGGATTATCCAGGCAAGAATACTGGAGTGGGTTGCCATTTCCTCCTCCAGGGGCTCTTCCTGACCTAGGGAGGCAACCCGCCTCTCTTGTCTCCCTCGTTGGCAGGCGGGTTCTTTACCACTAGCGCCACCTGGGAAGAAACTTTGAAAACGTAAACGTGAAGTGGCTCAGTCGCGTCCGACTCTTCGCGACCCCATGGACTGTAGCCCGCCAGGCTTCTCTGTCCATGGGGATCCTCCAGGCAAGAATACTGGAGGGGGTTGTCATTTCCTTCTCTAGGGGATCTTCCCGACCCAGGGATGGGTCTCCCGCATTGCAGGCAGACTCTATTCTCTGCGCCAGCAGGGAAAGATACTTTAGGTGCAGAAAAATTACAAACTTACCCCAAAATAACTAACATCAAATGCTAAAGAATCACACTAAGCAAAGAAAATAATCGATAACAGGGCTGTAACTCCAAAATAGTGGCTCAAAGAAAAATAGTTTTATGAAAGTACTCTTAAATAAGATTAACTTTGGAAACTCCCTGGCAATCGAAAAGTTCGGACGCTGTGCTTTACTGCTGAGGCCCCAGGTTCAATTCCTGGCGGCTCACTCACTCATGTCTGACTCTGCGACCCCATAGGCTACAGCACACCAGGCTTCCTTGTATTTCACCATGTCTGGGAGCTTGCTCAAACACTTGTCCATTGAGTTGGTGATGTTCTCAACGTGTTCTCTAGAACCATTTTGTTCTCTACGTTGTCCCCTTCTCTCTACAGGATTTGATTGCCCTGGTGGCTCAGAGGGTAAAGCGTCTGTTTTCAATGCGGGAGACCTGGGTTTGATCCCTGGGGTTCGGGAAGATTCCCCTGGAGAAAGCAATGGCAACCCAACTCCAGTACTATTACCTGGAAAATCCTATGGACAGAGGAGTCTGGTAAACTACAGTCTACGGGGTCACAAAAAGTCGGACATGACGGTGTGGCTTCACTTTCACAGCATTTAAAGCACATGTGAATAACATTGTAGAAGCACCTCCAGGATTAATGTACTATGATAACATTTCGGAAACATTGGAAAAACCTACTTGGTTCTAATAAGCTGTGTTAGTCAAAGTTATTTCATCAACTTATTTTTAGTGACTTGATCAGGTAACACCTCAAGAAATCTTTAAAAGCAAGCGACAAAATCAGAAAGCCATACTGTACATGCCTACCTACTGTTATTATATAACTAATGTGTTATTAACAGGTATATGACACAGCAGTAGTCTATAAACTGTACGGAAAATACTAGTTCTTACTTTTAGACAACAACAAACAGCCTCGCATTAAGGAAGGCTTACAAAAAATTGGTTTAGAACTCAAAATTGTTTCTCTCCACGGAAATCTTTAGTAAAAGGCGAAAGATTTATACGTTTTGAAGAAAAACCAGAATACACCTGTTACTTCCCATAATTCATTTCCAGTAACTACAACTCCTAGTACACTGATGGTGACTATTTATTCCCAAAGTCACTACCTGAGGAAATTTACTCAAAGAATTCTGAAAATAATATTTTCACATTTAGAAAATTCAACTAAGTAAAATTTTTTTATTAAACTCGAAAACTATTAAACTGTTTGCAGTGCATTGTGGGTATGCAAATGAGCCTGAGTGATCGCCCTTCCCCCTCGGAAAGTACCATATTCAAACCCGGCTCTGGGGCCAACTTTAAGGGCTGACGCCATGGCTTGGCTGCCTATGATCTAAACTCCGGGTTGGTCTACTAGAGACATTCTGAGTTTATCTGTTCGCACACTGGGACTTTGATATCTTTTTTTTTTTGGTATCTTTTAAATAAAATAATTTTCTGATAGTTGAGGTGGGGGCGGTCCTTGAGGATAGATAGCAAAGTAATTGTTAATATGAAGTCCAGAATAGTGGTTACTTACAGTAGGGAGTGAGGAGTGTGACTGGGGAAAGGACCACAGAGAGTTTCAAAGGTGTTGGCCCTATCTTTCTTCTTAAACTGGGAGGGAGGCAGCAAGGTACCTTTTTAAAAATTTTTCTTTATTTTGATGTGGATAATTTTTAAAGTTTTTATTGAATTTATTACAATATTTCTTCTGTTTTATATTTTTTGTTTTTTTGACCTCAAGACATGTGGGATTTTAGTTCCTTGATCAAGAATCAAACCTACAACCCCCTGCATTGGAATACCAAAGTCTTAACCACTGGACCACCAGGGAAGTCCCCATTTTATTACCTTTTCAATTATATTCAGATATCATATAACACCGTGTATCATATTCATGAGCATTGTGAATCTTCCCCATCATTGACGTCTATTTTTATGTCTTTTCATCTAGCTTTTTAAATTAAATATTTTATTTAAAAAAAACACCTTTTTTGGGCTGCGTTGTTGCTTTTGCACAGGCTTTCACTAGTTGTGGAAAGCAGGGGCTACTCTTCATTGTGGTGTCTGGCCTTCCCACTGCAGTGGGAGCACAGGCTCTGGTTTCGGAGCACAGGCTCTAGGTGCGCCGGCTTCATTAGCTGTGGCACATCTGCTCAATGGTTGCAGCTCACAGGCTCTGGAGCTCAAGCTTAGTTGCTCCAAGGCATGTGCAATATTCCTGCAGCAGGGACTGAACCCAGGCCCCAGGCACTGGCAGGCAGATTTTTATCAACTAAGGCATCAGGGAAGTCCCTCCTACAGTTTTATAAATTTACAACAAAGATTTTTTTGGTTAGATTTACTTTACCCTAAATACTTTGTAGTTTGGGGGGCTAGTATAGATTTTTTAAATTAGAATTTGTTGTTGACATTATAGTATTAGTTGAATTTTATTTATTGCTCTTGCATGGGTTAAGCCCATGCACCACAGTTACTGAGCCAGTGTGTCTAGAGCACCTGATCTGCAACAAGAGAAGCCAATGCAATGAGCAGCCCACTGCAAGGAAGACCCAGGGCAGCCAAAAATAAATAAATAAATAAAATATATATTAAAAAGGGCTTCCGAGGTGGCGCCAGTGATAAAGAACCCGCCTGCCAATACAAGAGACATAAGAGATGCCAGCTTGATCCCAGGGTCCAGAAGATCCCCTGGAGGAGGGCATAGCAACCCACTCCAGTATTCTTGCCTGGAGAATCCCATTGACAGAGAAGCCTGGTGGGCTACAGTCCGTAGGGTTGCAAAGAGTTGGACACGACTGAAGTGACTTAGTATGCACATATATAAACAGAAAAATGATCCTGCATCTTCAGTTTTTACTGGACCTCAAAAATTATTTGGTGGAATTGTTTTAATTAAGCTAATAGCGTTGTACTCCTAGTATATTGCATTTTTTTTCTTCTTGCAGTGTAGGTGGGTATTGAGTTAATCATAAGTTTCCCTTTTAATATATAAATATGGAAAATTATACTCATAGATTTTGTATCATAAATTAACTCTGCATGTATAACCTAAACTCAATTTAGCAACAATGGATTTTTAAGTAGACAATTTTGTAAGAAAAGTTTCAAACATTTTAAAATTTTAAAGAAAAATTGTGAAGATAATGCAGAGTTTCTGTATACCCCACACCCAGTCATCCCAATCACTAACGTTATCAATATGGTACATTTATTATAATTGATGAATCAGTAGTCCATAGTTTATTCAGGTTTCCTTGGTTTTTATCTAATGCCCTTTTTGTGTTCAAGGATCCTACCCAGGATACTACATTTTATTTAGTAGTTGTGTCTCCTTAGGTTCCTCTGGCCTCTGAGTTTCGTAGACTTTCCTTGTTCTGATGCCTTTGAGTTTTAAGGTATACTGATATTGCATAGACTCTCCTTGTATTGGTGTTTTTCATGTGTGGCTGTATTGGGTCTTTGTTGGGGTTGTGCAGGCTGTTCCTTGCAGTGCGTGGGGCTTCTCTAGTTGAAGCGCATGGTCTTAGTTGCCCCACAGCTGTTTTAGTTTCCTGACCAGGGATCAAACCGATGGCCTCTACATCGGAGTGTGGACCCTTAACCACTGGACCACCAACGAAGGCCCTCCTCCCCCATTGGGATTTATCTGATGTTTTCTCATTATTGGTGGTGGTGGTGGTTTAGTTGCTAGGTCATGTTTGACTCTTGCAACCCCATGGACTATAGGCCACCAGGCTCCTCTGTCCATGGGATTTCCCAGGCAAGGATACCAGAATGGGTTGCCATTTCCTTCTCCAGGGGATCTTCCTGACCCAGGGACTGAACTTGTGTCTCCTGCATTGCAGGTGGATTCTTGACTGACTGAGCTACCAGGGAAACCCTTTCTCATGATCAGACTAGGGTAATATGTTCCTGAGAGGACGTCTACATAGGTATATTTCCATTTTCATAATTTCATTTCAAAGGTACATACATCAACATAATGTATCACTGTTGATATGATGACATTAATCAGCTCTAGAGAGGGGATGGGGATAGGGGTTGAATCAATCACCAGTGGTCAATGATTGGATCAACCATGCCTAAGTAATGAGGCCTCCATAAAAGTCCAAAAAGGATGGGGTTCAGAGAGCTCTGGGGTTGCTGAACACGTAGTGATGCTGGGGGAATGGTAACCCCCCACCCGAAAGAGCATGGAGAAAGCCCCTTCCCACATATTTGCCCTGTCATCACTTTCATTTGGCTCCTCCTGTGATTCTATATTTTTATACTCTAGGAAGTTAACTTTTTCTGAATTCTGTGAACCACTGCAGCAAATTAATCAAATCCAAGGACAGGGACATGGAAGCCTCCGATTTACAGCTAGTTGGTCAGAAGCACAGGTGATAACCTGGCCTTGAGATTGCAACAGAAAATTATGAGACATGCAAAGAAATAGGAAAGTGTGACTCATACACTGGGGGATAAACAGTCAACAAAAACTGCCTGTGAAAGCAACCAGATGTTGGGTTTAACAGGCAAAGCCTTCAAAGTAACCTTTATAAATATGTTCAAGGAGCTAAAGGAAGTGATTGAAGAAAGAAAGGAAGGAATGAGGATAATGTTACATCAAATAGAGACTACTTTATTGATAGAAATAAAAGAGAAATTATTCAAAAAAGAAACAAATGGAAATGCTGGAGTTGAAAAGTATGATAATTGAAACGAAAATTTCACAAGAGGGCTCAGTGGTAGATGTAAATTGACAGAAGAAAGAACCAGCAAATTTGAAGATAGACTGAGAGAGATTACATAATCCAAGAACAGAGAGGAAAACGCTGAAGACCAGTTACCAGAGCCTCAGAGAAATGCGGGATACCATAAACACATCAACACATGTGTAATGGCAGTACCAGAAGAAGAGACACGAGAAAGGAAGAGAAAAAACATTTGAAGAAATAACAGCTAAAAACGTCCCAGATTATAAAAATAATCATTTACACATCCAGGAATCGAATGGATTCCAAATAAAATACAATTTAGTGAGGTCCACAGACACAGCACAGTATTGAATAAAAATGCCCAAAGCCAAAGACAAGCAGGGAATCTTAAAAACAGCAAGAGAATAATGCCTCATCACTTACTCATAATAGCCAAACGGGAGAGGCAATCCAAACGACTGCTCAGTAATGAATGGATAGACAGAAGGTGGTATATGCAGATAATGGAATAATATTCAGCCCTAGAAAGGAATGAAGTATCGATGCATGCTACAACACGGACGGACTTTGAAACATCATACTCGAAGGGAAAGAACAAGTCACAAAACACCACATGGTATGTGACTCCATTATGTGAAATGGCCAGAATGGGCAAGCCTAAAGAGACAGAAAGCAGATCAATGGTTGCTTAGGGCTGGGGTACTTGAGAGCATAGGGTGGTGATAGCCTAAGTATATAGGATTTCTTTTTGATGTGGTGATAATGTTTTTAAATTCACGATAGTGATGGTTGCACATATCTGCAAATGTACTAAAAACTCTTGTTTTACACTTTAAATGTGAATTGTGTGGGCTGTGGATTATATTTCAATAAAGGTGGAGAAGCTCTATACAGTTAGCAAAAACAAGATTGGGAGCTGACTGTGGCTCAGATCATAAACTCCTTATTGCAAAATTCAGACTCAAATTGAAGAAAGTAGGGAAAACCACTGGAGAAGGCAATGGCAACCCACTCCAGTACTCTTGCCTGGAAAATCCCATGGATGGAGGAGCCTGGTAGGCTGCAGTCCATGAGGTCGTGAAGAGTCGGACATGACTGAGGGACTTCACTTTCACTTTTCACTTTCATGCATTGGAGAAGGAAATGGCAACCCACTCCAGTGTTCTTGCCTGGAGAATCCCAGGGACGGGGGAGCCTGTGGGCTGCTGTCTACGGGGTCACACAGAGTTGGACACAACTGAAGTGACTTAGCAAAGAGCCTCTTGATGAAAGTGAAAGAGGAGAGTGAAAAAGTTGGCTTAAAACTCAACATTCAGAAAAGTAAGATCATGGCATCCAGTCCCATCACTTCATGGCAAATAGATGGGGAAACAATGGAAACTGTGACGGACTTTATTTTTGGGGGAGCTCCAAAATCACTGCAGATGGTGACTGCAGTCATGAAAATAAAAGACGCTTGCTTCTTGGAAGAAAAGCTAGGACCAACCTAGACAGCATATTAAAAAGCAGAGACATTACTTTGCCGACAAAGATCCATCTAGTCAAAGCTATGGTTTTTCCAGTGGTCATGTATGGATGTGAGAGTTGGACCATAAAGAAAGGAAGCACCGAAGAATTGATGCTCTTGAACTGTGGTGTTGGAGAAGACTCTTGAGAGTCCCTTGGACTGCAAGGAGATCCAACCAGTCAATCCTAAAGGATATCAGTCCTGAATATTCATTTGAAGGACTGATGCTGAAGCTGAAACTCCAATACTTTGGCCACCTGATTTGAAAAACTAACTCATTTGAAAAGACCCTGATGCTGGGAAAGATTGAAGGCAGGAGGAGAAGGGGATGACAGAGGATGAGATGGTTGGATGGCATCACCAAGTGGATGGACATGAGTTTGAGCAAACTCCAGGAGTTGGTGATGGTCAGGGAAGCCTGGTGTGCTGTAGTCCATGGGGTCGTAAAGAGTCGGACATGACTGAGCAACTGAACTGACTGAAGAGTTTTTTCTGAGACCATAAGGCTCTCAGACACTTTTTGATGCTTCTGGAGCAGTACAGGTCTCACAGCATCCAGAGGTTTGATGTGGTTTGATGCCGACTCCTGGGAACAGCCAGCACTGATTGGAAGTGAGTGTGAGCCTGGGAAACCATGTGATGGCTGGTGGTCTAGTCTTGCTCTTTCTCCCAAAGTCATACATAAATGAGAGCAAGGACCTCTCCTCTGAGCTCAGGGTGCTACTCAGTCTGGATGGAGAAGGTTTGGGAAGTTCCTCCCTTGGAGGATGCTTGAGTGCAGAGGTGTGGGGAGGGTGTTGAGGTGCTTCTTGGTGTAGGAATTAGCCATCACGTGTGCTTAGATTTCCATGTGACCATGAGGCCAAAATGTGGGGGTTATCTTAATGGGGTTGTGAGTTGGCAGAGGGGATGAGGGTCTGTCCCTTCCCTCCTGCAGAACCGGGTCAATCTGCTCTCTGCCCGCCCCTATTACTTTTCTCCAGGGGGGCTCCCTTTCTTAGAGGCTCTCAAAGGTCTTGTCTGAGAAGCCAGAGACTTTTGCAGTGCAGCGAATTCTGAAAAGCAGAGGAAAGGTCTTTTGGTTTTTAGAATCTCGGATTCACGCAGCTGGCTGTGGAACCTTGGGCAATCATGGTAGCCCTCTGAAACCCAGTTGCCCTGGGTGTTAAATGACTTTTTCTGCGTCAGCCCGTTTTGGAGGGATATGATTCCAGAGGGAGGCAGGAGGTAGTAGCAATTCTCCAGGTGAGACCAGCAGGCTGAGCCCGCGGTGGGTCAAAAGTGCGCCTGGGTCAGTTTCTACTCGGGGCTTCAGCGAGGATGGCCGCAGCAGCGTGGGCGACGCCGCCGGGGCCGCACACAGGTTAGCCGGGGACCACGCGAGCAAGGGCGCGCGGACGCTCCCAGCACTTGGGAGTGGGCGGAGGCGGACGCGGGAAGGGGCGGGCCCTCGCTGGGCGGGGCGGAGCGCCAGGCCGCGCCCGAAGCTCGGCTGGGAAGACAGGTAGGCCCCTGCGTTCAGGGGGGCGC
>NW_011494606.1:6757024-6763924 GCF_000754665.1 Bison bison bison
CGCAGCTTCTCCCGGCGTAGGGAGCGGGATCGGGCCGCGGTCCCCTCCGGGGGTGCCCCCACCCTAGGCCGCTTCAGAGGACACGTGTCGGGACGCTGTCGTCTCACCCATGTCATAGCCCCTCCCCCAGGTCCGGGATCCCCGTCCGGCCGGCCCCATTATCCCCCGGCCCCCCCCTCGCGCTGGCCCGCGGTCCCGGCCGGGTCCCTCTCCTCACCCGTCCGTCTCCCTGGGCGGCGAGTGGCTCGGCCCCCCGCAGAAGACACTCGTCAGCACGTTCTCACCCTGTCATCTCCTCTCTCCGCCTAGCTCGTCCCCGGCCGAGAGACCCCGGCCCCCTCCAGCCCATTGTCCGCGGTCCCAGCCCCGCGCTGACCGCAGGCTTGGCCCTACCTATCCCCCAACCCCCAGCCCTCGCACCTCGGCGCGTCTCCCCGGACAACGCGCGGCGCCCCGGGATGCAGCCCCGGGGTGGGCGACCGTCAGGGAGGCGGCAGGCCGTGACGTGCTGGCCGCCGACCTGCGCTGCAGCTTCTTCGCCTCGGCCCTGCGGAGCTACAAGCGCGACTCAGTGCTGCGGCCCTTCCCCGCGTCCTATGCCCGCCACGACTGCAAGGACTTCGAGGCCCTGGTGAGTGTGCCCGGTCGTCCCCGACACTGCGTCCGGGCCGCGTTGTGTGTGGAATCCGTGTTTCGTGGATGTGCCAGCCCCGCACTTAACACCCCCAGCCTGGTCTTGGGGAAGGTTTGTTTCCAGGAGCTCAGAACACTCCCAACACCCTAGATATTGACACTCCCAAGTGACTCCCCGAGATGAAGTGAGGAATTCAACAGTTTCATAGGCCTCCACAGCATTTCCTAGTGAATCAGCTGATTCTGCTAAATAGGAAGTTATCTATCCCTTTGCAAATAATGAGACATCATAAGTCATCAAAGCCACCGGGACCTCATCTTCAGATGACCTAATATATGGCCAGTACTTTTATAAATTGTAACATATGTCCAGTGCACATGTAAGCTGTTATTTCTTTGATGATTCAGGAGGCACTTAATTTCTTGCAGAGTTCACCTCGGGGTCAGCCTTCCAGATATTAGTTATCTTTGTAATCCAAATATTTGGAATTACCTAGAAAAATCGAACTTGCCAAACTTGCTTCTGTGAGAAATACAAAATCAAAAGCCTATAGGCTTTAAAGACATTGAGTTTGTACTCGGAGGTTTTCTCTCAGAAAAAACTCCAGGCCTACCCCGGTTTCATTGGTGAGTTCTGCCAATCACTGAGGAACTAAGTAATAGCAGTCTTGCACAAATTCTTCCAGAGTAGAAAAATAGGATAGTGTAATCTTGATACTAAATCTAATAAGAATGATACAAGGAAATTATAGGCCAATGTCACTGAAGAGTATAAATATAGAGATCATCTATTAGGATCCTAAAATTAGCAATATTTAAAAAGAATAATTACTTATTAATAGGTTGGGTTTTTACCAGAAATGTGAAATTAGTTCAACATTAGAAAATCTCTTAATATTACAAGCCATTTTTACAGAATGTTGATCATGATTAGAATCAACAGATGTTTAAAATTATCTCTGATGAGGTGGTCAGTATTGGGTGACCCTTTTTGTTTTCACTCCCAGACGGTCAAGGGACAACGGCCCAGCTTCCTGGCCCCTGCCTTGTCCACTGCAGCTTAGGCTAGGGGTGTGTGGAGGGGGCTTCAGATCTGGACCACAGTGCATAGGGGTTTCAGGGTACAGGGAATGGGAGGTTGGAGAAAGAGGCAAGCAGACTGACGTCCCCCACTGTTTGTTCTGCAAATTCAAATATTTAATTGTGTGCATTTATGCTATCAGAGTGTTGGGGAATGAACCTTTCTTCAGTTTTGTCAGTGGATATATACTGAGTTCCTGCTGTGGGCCAGGTGCTAAGGATACAAAATTAAAAGAATAAAGGAGAGGTTAACAGTCTGATCAGTTATCCTATGGGGTAAGCCCTGTATACAACGCAGAAGCCCAGAGCAGGACTCTACACCTTGGCAGTGGGCTGGAATCAGAGAGCACTAACAGTTACAAGCCGTGCTGAGTCCCCAGGGACATGGAGGATTTGGAGTTGCTGAGAGAAGGAAAGAGGTATTCCAGGAGGAGTGGCAGGATGGGCAGAATACCAGGATCTCACCAAGAAGGACAAGTCTGTGCTTCCGTGTGACTTCTGTGGGGAACAGGAAAAGATCAGGGCAAGCAGGGCTGGGCATGATCTGCCCAGATGTGTAGATTTTATCCTTGGTCTGGGAGGGCAGTAGTGACATCCAGGATGTATAAGACCCTTGTGGTGTCAGGGTCACAGGGGGATCTGTTCAGGAGTAGAGAGAGAAAAAACTGGGGGTCAGAGGGACCAAACTCACCAGAGGTGATGCCCCACAATATGCTTTATTATTTTTTTCCAAGAAACATCCAAATGGACTAGAATGCTCAGCATGTTCTCTTTCTGCTAGAACAGAATCAGGTTACTTTGATGGATATGGGATAAACGCAGAGGGATCTTCGGAGTTGCTCACGCATTGATTTGTTCATGCTTTTTAAAAAATTCATTTTACTTATACAAGTAATGTTTGATTATATTCTTGTTATAAAAAATCCAAGTGATAAAGTATAAGCGCCCCTGATGGAGCTCACCCTGTCCCACATCCCTCTCCATAGCTACTAGTGGACTCAATTTGAGGCGTATGCTTCCTCCCATACTGGTAATTCCTTAGGAGAGCATTGACAATTTGGGTAGCCCCAAGTAGCCGCCTCCTCTGTAGGGATAGACTGTCTTGTGCATGGGGCTCATTTGGGGGCCATTTTTAGACAGTACACTCTTTCTCTCAGGGGCCACTGAAAAAACGCAGATTCTTACCATCCCAACCTGTTACCATTCCTTATTGGGCCCCAGAGTGAGGGAAGTTAGCCCAGGCCATGCAGATTCTTGGTTTTCTTTTAGGCAGAAAGAGCTTTCAGAAGCTCTTTCTGAGGAGCACGACCTCTGGGGGCATGCGCATGTTCTTAGATAAACACACTTTAGGTTTCGTTTTGCCACATGTTACATGAGTTAAAGAAAAGGTGCAGAGAACTTGGCATCTGGACCTGAATCTCTCTGACTCAAAGGTTAACCTTTAAAAGGGAGTCAGATCTGGACTCGGCCTTCTGGATCATTTTGTGGTTTCTTGGAGAAGGAAGGTTTGTAGCTTTTAAAAGTCTCCCATTTTCCATCCCTGATCAGGGAAGATCCTATGTGCCTCAGAGCGACTGAGCTCCTGTGTCACAGCTGCTGGAAAAACATCTCCCATTTTAATTTGTTTGGCTAAAAGCACTTGGAAGTAGTGTGAAACAGTGTATCATTTTCAGCCATTTAAAATTAATTTTCTCTGCACTATGAGGTGTCCTAACACCTGTAACACACTTGTTGCAGTTTCCAAAAATTAGAGCTCTGGCTTAAATTACTTCCTTGACAGTTGTCTTCCTGAGACTGCCCCCTGCTGAGCCACACTCTGAGGCTTAGCATGGCTCTGGCCTGTTCTTTCATGGACTTCCCTGATGGCTCAGATGGTAGAGAATCTGCCTGCAGTATAGGAGACCTGGGTTTGATTATTTCATAGCCCCCCAAGTTCCAAATCATCTCTCAAGTGCCTTGTTTTGAGAACATTTCTGTCAGTGTCAGCTTTTTGATTTTGTACTAGATCTTTGTATTCCCAGTGCCTGGCCTGGGAGGTGCTTACCAGATGTTTGAGGAATCGCACTGGGTATGTGCCGATTGCCCAGGCTGAGGGTTTTCATTCTGTTTCTTGGGAAAAGAGTTGACTAAGCTCTTTTCAGGTCAGAGAATCTGTAGCATTCTTGGAATGTCCAATAGCCTTGACCATCAGCCCCCTCAGACTTCAGGTTGTACAGTTCACATTCCTGAATCACGGACACAGAATCTTGTCTCTGGCGTCACACCTGTAAGGTTTTTTGTTCTGTTTTTCCCCCTAGAAAACACCATGCCCTGGTTCTCCATTAGCCTGCAGACCCTTGCTGGGGGTGGGAGGTGGGCGGGGATGGCTCTTTTGTATTAATTTCAGCCCCTTACCACCCAAAGTGTGGTTGAGGGCCTGCAGAATCAGCATCACTTCGGAGCTTGTTAGAAATGCAGCTTGTTGGGCTGCACCCCAGACCTACCCAATCAAAATATGCATTTTAAGGAGATCCATGGGTGTTTCTGGGTGTTTGTGGGCTTCTCTTGTGGCTCAGCTGGTAAAGAATCCGCCTGCAATGTGGGAGACCTGGGTTCGATCCCTGGTCGAAGATTGGGAAGATTCCCTGGAGAAGGGAAAGGCTACCCACTTCAGTATTCTGGCCTGGAGAATTCCATGGACTGTATAGTCCATGGGGTCACAAACAGTCAGACACGACTGAGTGACTTTCACTGGGGGTTTGTGTGCCTAGTAAAGCCTGAGAAGCACTGCAGCTAGTCTACACTGTTCCCATCTCCTATTCGGGGGCCCAAACTTCTCCAGTGACTGTTGGTTCAGGTCTGGTTTATAATGTCTAGACAAACTGACTCCTCAATGTCTGGATTAAAATGTGAATAAGCTTCTTCCCTGCCCCAGGGCATGCCTGCCCTCTCCAGGCCACCCCCTCTCTGTCCATGCAAACTCTGCTTCATCCTTTCAGATACAGCTGGAACCTCCTGTTATTCTGTGCCTCCACTTCCTAGCAGGTAGGAGTCCTTCGTCTGGGTTCCTACACAATTTTAACAAATTTGCTCTTATAAATAATGCTGTGACGGGAATTCCCCTGGGGTCCAGTGGTTAGGACACCATGCTTTTGTTGCCAAGGGCACGGGTTTGATCCCTGGTCAGCAAACTAAGGTCCTTCTATTACATTAATCATTGCTTATATCTCTAGTTATTTTCTTGAAGTAAATTCCAAAAGCTGAAATTGTGGCTCATCAGCTAACAGACCTTTCTAAGGAAGATTTTTGTTGCTTATTTCCAGATTGGAAATTGAATATTAACATTTACTGGGAAGATCATTCCCCCTTATAGGGCCTCAACCTTGGCTTGAATTGGAATTACCTGAGAAGCTTCAGAAACTACTGACATCTGGGTCTCACCGCGTAGATATTCTGATTTAATTGGTTTGAGGTGGAACCTAGGCATTGTGTTTTTTGTTTATTTGTAGAGAATATGTAGTTTAAATTTTTTTCTAGCAATTGATTTGATCATTTCATGGGCACTCATATGCTGAGTAGTGGAGGAAATGGTAGCAAACGGATTCAGTGTGGTCAATAAGTGTCCTTTAGGTACATACTTGGTATCTCAATGTAAACCTCTCAATATCTCAGATTATTTTTTTATTTCTGTTTTCAGGAAGACTGTGTGTAATGCATTTAATCCTCCTAATAACTCAATGATGTAGATTCTGTTACCATCTCTGTCACCATCCGCTCATCAGTATATGAGGTGGAGGCAGACAACTCTCCAGCTTCCAGGTGATGCTGGTGTGGGGTTAGGGTAGAAAACCACCGTTTTAAAGGGTCCCTGTGATGACTCTTTTTATGAAGAGGACTCTTGTAGACTCTCAACCCTAATCTGTTTTAGTCAATCTGGATTTTCATAACTTCAGTTCAGTTCATTTAGTCACTCAGTCGTGTCTGACTCTTTTTGACCCCAGGCCTGCAGCATGCCAGGGTTCCCTGTCCATTATCAACTCCCGAAGCTTGCTAAAACTCTTGTCCATCCAGTCAGTGATGCCATCCAACCATCTCATCCTCTCTCATCCCCTTCTCCTGCTTTCAATCTTTCCCAGCATCTTTTCTAATGAGTGACTTCTTCGCATCAGGTGGCCAAAGTATTGGAGTTTCAGCTTCAGAATCAGTCCTTCCAGTGAATATTCAGGACTGATCTCCTTTAGGATGGACTGGTTGGATCTCCTTGCAGTCCAAGTGACTCTCAAGAGTCTTCTCCAACACCACAGTTCAAAAACATCAATTCTTCAGTGCTCAGCTTTCTTTATGGTCTAACTCTCACATCCATACATGACTACTAGAAAAAAACATAGCTTTGACTACATGGACCTTTGTTGGCGAAGTAATGTCTCTGCGTTTTAATATTTTAATATGCTATGTTGGTCTTCCAAGGAGCAAGCATCTTTTAATTTCATGGCTGCAGTCACCATCTGCAGTGATTTTGGAGCCCCCCAAAATAAAGTCTGTCATGGTTTCCATTGTTTCCCCAACTATTTGCCATGAAATGATGGGACTGAATGCCATGATCTCTGTTTTTTGAATGTTGAGTTTTAAACCAGCTTTTTCACTCTCCTCTTTCACTTTTATCAAGAGACTCTTTAGTTCTTCTTTGCTTTCTGCCATAAGGGTGGTGTCAATCTGTATATCTGAGGTTATTGACATTTCTCCTGACAATTTTGATTCCAGCTCGTGCTTCATCCAGCCTGGCATTTCGCACGATGTACTCTACATATAAGTTAAATAAGCAGGGTAACAATGTACAACCTTGATGTACTCCTTTCCCAACTGGAGAAGGGAATGTCAAACCACTTCAGTATTCTTGCCTTGAGAACCCCATGAATGGTATGAAAAGGCAAAAAGATAGGACACTGAAAGATGAACTCCCCAGGTCAGTAGGTGCCCAATATGTTACTGGAGAAGGGTGGAGAAATAACTCCAGAAAGAATGAAGGGATGGAGCCAGAGCAAAAACAGTGCCCAGTTGTGGATGTGACTGGTGATAGAAGCAAGGTTCAATGCTGTAAAGAGCAATATTGCATAGAAACCTGGAATGTCAGGTCCATGAATCAAGGCAAATTGGAAGTGGTCAAACAGGAGATGGCAAGAGTGAACATCGACATTTTAGGAATCAGTG
>NW_011494606.1:6764024-6785167 GCF_000754665.1 Bison bison bison
CATTTTAGGAATCAGTGAACTAAAATGGACTGGAATGGGTGAATTTAACTCAGATGACCATTATATCTACTACTGTGGGCAAGAATCCCTTAGCAGAAATGGAGTAGCCCTCACAGTCAACTAAAGAGTCCGAAATGCAGTACTTGGGGGCAATCTCAGAAATGACAGAATGATCTGTGTTCGTTTCCAAGGCAAACCATTCAATATCACAGCAATCCAAGTCTATGCCCCAACCAGTAATGCTGAAGAAGGTGAAGTTGAATGTTTCGATGAAGACTGACAAGACCTTCTAGAACTCACGCCCCAAAAAGATGTCCTTTTCATTACAGGAGACCGGAATGCAAAAGTAGGAACTCAAGAGCTACCTGGAGTAACAGGCAAATTTGACCTTGGAGTACAAAATTAAGCAGGGCAAAGGCTAACAGTTTTGCGAAGAGAACAAACATCCTTTTCCAACAACACAAGAGAAGATTCTACACGTGGACATCACCAGATGGTCAATGCTGAAATCAGTTTGATTATATTCTTTGCAGTTAAAGGTGGAGAAGCTCTATACAGTCAGCAAAAGCAAGACCAGGAGCTGACTGTGACTCAGATCATGAACTCCTTATTGTAAAATTCAGACTTAAATTGAAGAAAGTAAGGAAAACCACTAGGCATGCCTAAACCATTTAGGCATGACCTGAATCAAATCCCTTATGATTATACAGTGGATATGACAAACAGATACCAGAGATTAGATCTGATAGTCTCTGCCTGGAGAACTATGGATGGAGGTTCATGACATTGTACAGGAGGCAGTGATCAAGACCATCCCCAAGAAAAAGAAATGCAAAAAAGGCAAAATGGTTGTCTTAGGCGGCCTTACAAATAGCTGAGAAAAGAAGAGAAGGTAAAGGCAAAGGAGAAAAGGAAAGATATACTCATTTGAATGCAGAGTCCCAAAGACTAGCAAGGAGAGATAAGAAAGCCTTCCTCAGCGATCAATGCAAAGAAATAGAGGAAAACAATAGGATGGGAAAGACCAGAGATCTCTTCAAGAAAATTAGAGATACCAAGGGACCATTTCATGCAAAGATGGACACAATTAAGGACAGAAATGGTATGGACCTAACAGAAACAGAAGATATTAAGAGGTGGCGAGAATACTTAGAAGAACTGCACAAAAAAGATCTTCATGACCCAGATATTCATGATGGTGTGATCACTCACCTAGAGCCAGACATCCTGGAACGAGAAGTCAAGTGGGCCCTAGGAAGCATCACTATGAACAAAGCTAGTGGAGGTGATGGAATTCCACTTGAGCTGTTTCACATCCTGAAAGATGATGCTGTGAAAGTGCTGCACTCAATATGCCAGCAAGTTTGGAAAACTCAGCAGTGGCCATGGGACTGGAAAAGGCCAGTTTTCATTCTATTCCCAAAGAAAGGCAATGCCAAAGAATGTTCAAACTACTGCACAATTGCACTCATCTCACACGTGAGCAAAGTAATGCTCAAAATTCTCAAGCCTGGCTTCAACAGTACATGAACTGTGAACTTCCGGATGTTCAAGCTGCATTTAGAAAAAGCAGAGAAACCAGAGATCAGATTGCCAACATCTGTTGGATCATTGAAAAAGCAAGAGAGTTCCAGAAAAACTTCTGTTTTATTAACTACGCCAAAGCCTTTGACTGTGTGGATCACAACAAACTGGAAATTTCTTTAAGAGATGGGAATACCAGACCACCTTACCTGCCTCCTGAGAAATCTGTATGTAGGTCAAGAAGCAGGAGTTAGAACTGGACTTGGAACAAGAGACTGGTTCCAAATAAGAAAAGGAATACATCAAAGCTGTATGCTGTCACCCTGCTTATTTAACTTAAACATGCTGAGTACATCATGTGAAATGCCAGGCTGGATGAAGCACAAGCTGGAATCAAGATTGCCAGGAGAAATGTCAATAACCTCAGATACACAGATGACACCACCCTTATGGCAGAAAGTGAAGAACTAAAGAGCCTCTTGATGAAAATGAAAGAGGAGAGTGAAAAAGTTGGCTTAAAATTCAGTGTTCAGAAAATTAAGGTCATGGCATTCGGTCCCATCATTTCATGGCAAATAGTTGGGGAAACAACGGAAACCATGACAGACTTTATTTTGGGGGGGCTCCAAAATCACTGCAGATGGTGACTGCAGCCATGAAATTAAAAGATGCTTGCCCTTTGGAAGAAAGGCTATGACCAACCTAGAGAGCATATTAAAAAGCAAAGACATTACTTTGCCAGCAAAGGTCCATCTAGTCAAAGCTATGTTTTTTCCAGTAGTCATGTATGGATGTGAGAGTTAGACTATAAAGAAAGCTGAGTGCTGAAGAATTGATGATTTTGAACTGTGATGTTGGAGAAGACTCTTGAGTCTCTTGGACTGCAAGGAGATCCAACCAGTCCATCCTAAAGGAGATCAGTGCTGAATATTCATTGGAAGAACTGATGCTACAGCTGAAACTCCAATACTTTGGCCACCTGATGCGAAGAAGTCACTCATTAGAAAAGACCCTGATGCTGGGAAAGATTCAAGGCAGGAGGAGAAGGGGATGAGAGAGGATGAGATGGTTGGAGGCATCGATGGACATGAGTTGAAGCAAGCTCCGGGAGTTGGTAATGGACAAGGAAGCCTGGCATGCTGCAGTCCCTGGGGTCGCAAAGAGATGGAGATGACTGAGTGACTGAACTGAACTTTCCCGATTTGGAAACAGTCTCTAGTTCCATGTCCAGTTCTAACTGTTGCTTCTTACCTGCATACAGATTTCTCATGTGGCAGGTAAGGTTGTCTGTTACTCCTGTGTCTTTAAGAATTTTCCAGTTTGTTGTGATCCACACAGGCAAAGGCTTTGGTGTAGTCAATAAAGCATAAGTAGATGTTTTTCTGGAACTGTCTTTCTTTTTCTATGATCCAATGGACGTTGGCAATTTGATCTCTGGTTCCTTTGCCTTTTCTAAATCCAGCTTGAACATCTGGAGGTTTTTATACCTTAGGTTTTTGCAAGGTGAACCTGTATGCAGCTGTGCTGTCTTATCTTTCCTGCCTTCACGGCAGTGGGCCACCCCATTTTTCCAGGTGTCATTCTGTTGTCAGGTCCCTGAGGCTGGTGACCTTGGCTGTACCTTTGGTTCATTTCCTTCCAGCACCTCCACCCACAGCTAGTAATCATGGCCTCAGGCATCTTCTTAGACAAGGTTGTTTTTTTTTTTTTTTTCAGGTGTTCTTTCCTGCTGCCGGCCTTTCTAGGACAACATTGCTTAACATCTAAGCCTGAGTATCCCTGCTTTTCCTGGTGATAAGAATCAACTGTGGCAACTTCTGTAAACACAGTGTCTTGGGCCATGTCCCAGGAGAGTTTGATCTGGGGTGTTGCCAGGTGTCCGCCGAGCTGTCCTGTGCCCCTCCCAACTCCCTCCCTCCCTCCCCCGTCCCAACCCGGACCAAAGCAAGGAGACTGAGTTGTCTCCTCCTAAGGTCATTGGTCCCCTCTCTTTTCTGTTTGTCCCCTGCTCTTGGTTTCTCAGTCACCCAGACCACCTCTTCCTTTCTCAGACCCCTTTGACCACTTAGCAGTGTCCAATGTTCAGGACTTGCCCAGGCTCTTTCAGCCACTTCTCCAACTGAATCCTTCCTTATTCCTTAGAGCAGGGGCTGCAAAAAGATGGCCTGTGGGATGACAGGTTTTATTTTTCATCTGTTCTTTTACAAGCAAAAAAAAATGTCTGAGGCTCCACAGCCTGGGTAGAGGTGGCCCTTAGGCAGACAGCAGCTGGAGGTCAGTGGCTGGGCCCTTTGGTAGGCCTCCAGTGCAACACAGTCCTCACTGCTCTTTCCTAGACAACCTCTTTCTCTTTTTCATCACCTGCCTGGCCTTGGGGCGTTTGAGCCCTGGACCATCTTTTGGGAGAGGCACTGTTCCCTTCTCTGCCTCTTTGCCATGCTGTTTCCCACTGGGAATTCTCTTCCTCTCAGAATTCTACACCCTCACTCAAGGTTCCACTCCCACCCTACTTGCTTTGAAAACCCTTCCGTCTGCCTTCCCCTCAGCCCCCATAAATGCCTGCCCTCCTCCTGAACACTTTCCCTTCAATCCAGTTGTTGATAAATGCTTTCTAACGTCACCAACTGTGGTTCCTTACTCTTGTCTAGATGGAGAGTTTGTCTTCCTGACCCCACCCCGACCCCACCCCCCATACCACACATGACATGCATCTTTCTTCTTAAGCCCTTTGACAGGGCTTAGGCGTAGACAGTAGCTAGCTGTCTTGGCTGTGTTATTCAGGAAACATACCTAGGGCTTCCTAAGCAGCCTCTTAAAGTTCTAGAATTGCTCTCGGAGAAGGCAATGGCACCCCACTCCAGTACTCTTGCCTGGAGAATCCCATGGACGGAGGAGCCTGGTGGGCTGCAGTCCATGGGGTCGCTAGGAGTAAGACACAACTGAGCAACTTCACTTTCACTTTTCACTTCCATGCATTGGAGAAGGAAATGGCAACCCACTCCACTGTTCTTGCCTGGAGAATCCCAGGGACAGGGGAGCCTGGTGGGCTGCCGTCTATGGGGTCGCACAGAGTCGGACACGACTGAAGCGACTTAGCAGCAGCAGCAGCAGCAGAATTGCTCTTTTGGGCTAAAATAGTCCACTACTAAATTTCTCCATTGATTTGGTAGGAAAGCATCATGGAGAATGAACTTCATGTCTCTGCTTTGCCACTGAACAGCTGTGTGACCCTAGGCAAGGTACTCGAACTCTCCAAGTCTCAGTTTCCTCATTTTTATGTGTGTTTGTATGTATGTACATATATATCTTTTAAAATTAAAAAATTTCTTTTATTGAAGTATTCTTGATTTACAGTATTAAGTTTCAGGTGCATAACACAGGGATTCATAATTGTTAAAGGTTATACTCCCTTTGTGGTTAATATAAAATATTAACTCTTTCCTTCACTGCAGAGTATGTCCTTGCAGCTTGTCTATTTTCACAGAGTAGTTTGTGCTTCGAAACCCCCTACCCCCTTCCTACCCGTCGTCCCTTTGCTCCTCCCACTGATAACCACTAGTTCTCTATATCTGTATTTGTCTGTTTTGTTATATTTACTAGTTTTATTTTTTGATTCCACATATAGGTGGTATCATACAGCATTTGTCTTTCTCTGTCAGACTTATTTCGCTTAGCACAATGCCCTCCAAGTCCGTCTGTGTTGTTGCAAATGGGAATAATGCGACAGCAGTGCTCCCCTGTGTGGGCAGGCAGCTGTGGGAAAAGCCTGGGCCTAGCTCAGAGTTGAGAGGGTCTCTCCCACGTCCACAGACTGAACCCCTGAAAGGGGCCTGGCCTAGCTGACAGTCTCTTGTGAGGCCTCCATGACTCTAGCTGGACTGTTGGCGAGGGCTGTGGCTCGCAGGTGGGATCTGAGAGCAGCGATGGGTATGGTCATTCCAATGGGAGGTAAGACTCTGGCATAACAGGTGTGGACCAGGAGTAGGAAAGCGTGCCAGTGGAGACCACGGTGTACCTGAGGGTATGTCATTTGGAATGCATCTTCAGGTACCCTCAGTGGCTCCATGTTGCCTACAGAGCAAAAGTCAAGAGTCCCCAAGGAGGGTACAGCGTCCTTCACAGGCTGATCTCAAGTCATCTTCTCACTCCTGTTCCTCCTGGTGACGCTTCCGCCACACTCGTAAGCTGTAGCCACACTGAACATCATTAATTGTCATCATTGCAGTTAATGATGACAACACTCTCGGCAGCCCCACTAACTTACTGCCTTCTTACTGCTCTAAGCACAGTACTAGTTTAACTTGGTTAACCTTCGGCAGAAGCTTCAGAAGTGGCTAATTTCATTCCAATTATATGTTTGAGGAAACTGAAACACAGGAAGTTAACTCCCCCAGGTCATACAACTAGTAAGGGGTGGGCCCAGATTTGGACCTGAGCCACCCGGGAAAAGAGCTTGCGGTTAACTTCCCTTGTTGCCCTCGATGCCCCTGACTACAGGCGGCACTGCCGTGCTGCTTGCGCCTTTGCCTGTCAGGCCCGTCACACAGCACTCCCCTTCAAAGCCTTTTCTGACCGCTCCCAGCACCTACCCAACAGGAGTCTCTCTTGTTCCCCTTTGTAGTTTGTACCCCTCTTTGTTATGACAGTGAATAGTTGTAAGTCATGATTATTTCTCTTTCTGCTTCCCTACTGTGTAGCATCAATTCTTGTGGAGCATCTACACATCCCTGTTTTTAAATTGGATCCTCACTGATGGCCCACAAAGCATACAGATTTAGTTTTATCAGAAACCTGAGTCTGTTGATTGCATCTTTAGAAACAGAGATGGGAATAAAACAACTCTGAAATGTTACAGGGTTAGGGAATAAACCCCCCAAGGTTTGCAACTGTGAACGAGCTAAAAACAGAGGAAAGAACTGCTGGTATTCATGAAGTACCAACTACATCCCTAGGAAAGGTATGTGTTGTCCAGGGAGAAATACAAATTAGAAGAAAAGAAATGGACATACACTGTATAGACCAGGCGCTGAGATTCTGTTACCTTCTTTGATCTTCCTGACAACCCACGTGGAGATAGATAGTGGGGTTCGCGTGTTAGAGAGGAGATCGAGGCTCAGCCAGGTCTAGTGGCGGAGCCAGGTCTAAGGAGTAGGGATTCAACCTGAGATCCATCTTTTCTTTCCTCTACATCCAGGGAAACAGAACTTGGAAAACACAGGACAGTCCTTGGTCTTGGGGAGTCCTGGCTAATTTGGAGAGACAGTACTGGGGCTGAGTGCTTTAGGGGTTTGGAGGAGAGGGGTTGCCTGGGTTGGTAGAGTTGAGGGAAGGGGCATTCCAGGGGACTGAGTGAGCAAAGCTTGGAGGGAGTACGTTCACAGGTGGCACCAATCTGCAGTGGTGTTTTAAATCCCATTCTGGAGAGATTTGGCTTCTAGTCAGTTCTAATTTCTGAGCAAAAGCTACAGATACCTCTCTGCTAGTCTAGGTTCCCCAGTCGCTTATCAGAAATCCTGGCACTGAATCTGTTGTGAAATTCAGATTCTGCCTGATTTTACAGAGGCAGTATTGTCCACCTCACACACCAGGTACTAGCTTATATCAGAAGGCTCTGGGATGGATCACAACTCACAACAGGCATTCCATTTCTGCAGAAGTCCTTGTTGTGCTCCACAAAGGGGTCCAGGAGCTGGTCTTTGCCCTCAAGTGTGACAACTCAGGTGTTAAGGAGATGAGATTCACATGGAGTGACTGCAGGAACTGCTCTGGTCTAATGAAGCCCCATGCTCCACGGAGGCTGGCCCCTCTAGTAACAATATCATAAACATAACTACAGGGTCCTCACAAAACGTCACCACACTCAGGGAAACCCCAACCATGGATTCCCCACTCACAGTTTCTTCCAGTCCAGCTGCAGTTACCATTTGGGTTGTAGTTACCATAAGCAGTGTTGCTTAGTTATGTATGTAATTGCTATATTTCTTTTATCTGATCTCCAGGGGAACAGGTGGATAGGAAATTAACTCATGCTGAAGGGAAAAGGCGTTGTTAACCCTTTACCCACAGTATATACTGTGTATTTGGTAACATCTCCAGCAGGGTGCATCCCATAATCTGGTATTGAAAGTCCTGCAGAAAAAGACATTGTGTTAATAGTAACACAAAATGAGATAATTCGATGAAATGAACTTCACATCTGCTCAGGTTAAGTTTTTTAAAAATTTTATTTATCTCTTTATTCTTGGCTGTGCTGCATGGGCTTTTCTCTAGTTGTGGTGCTCGAGCTCCTAGTTACTGTGACTTTTCTTGTCGTGGAGCACGGGCTCCAGGCTGTGTGAGGCAGTATTTGCAGGTCCCCGCTCTAGAGCACAGGCTTGGTGGTTGTGGCTTAGTTGCTCAGTGGCATTGGTATCTTCCGGACCAAGGATTGAACCCAGATCTCCTACATTGGCAGGTGAATTCTTTATCACTGAGCCACTAGGGAAGCCCTTCAGGTTAGGTTTTGTACCAGTTGAGTTACATATAACCTTCCAGTGTTCAGAGCGTTAGCAGTTGGGCAGTATTTGGAAAGGCATTTTGCCCTCTTAAGAAATTCCTTGGACCATGAAAGAAGTGCAAGTTGCCTGCCTTACCACTAGAGGGCACCTGGTTACTATCATTTTTCCCCAGGATCCTTGCTAACAGAAGTTTTCCTCTTCAGCTTGCAGATGCCAGCAAGTTACCTAACCTGAAAGAACTTCTCCAGTCCTCAGGAGAAAAAGACCCATGGGCCTGGGACCTGATGAGCTGGATTTTATCGTCAAAGGTCCTGACAATCCACAGTGCAGGGAAGTCAGAGGTGAGACTTTGGTGTATAGGATCACAGATTCCTGGGCCTGGAGAGCTGTGGGACTTCTTTGTGCACCAGTGTGACCTGGGCAGCTTGTTGAAAATGTAGATTCCTGGACCCTATCCCCAGAGATTCTGATTCTGTGTCTAGAATGGGGCCCAGGAGTTTGCATATTGGCAGGGCAAAGCTGTGTTCTCCCTCCTTACTAGCTGTGCGATACTGAGCAGGTTACTGGGTGCATTTCGGTACCTGGGTTTTCATTCTGTAAAATGGGAATAATAATAGTATACTTCTATCAGTGAACTGGCTCTGGGAATTAAATGAATTTTCTCACTTAGAATAATGCCTAAGGACACATGCTAAGGGCTCAGAAAATGTTGGCTATCACAAGCACCCCAGACATTTCTAACAAGGGTGATCCTTGACCACAGCTTAAAAGATTCCCGCTCTCAGGAAGCAACGAGGCAGACTGAAGTGGTGGATATCCTCAGGCTGGGTTCAGATCCCGTCTATTATTTAGTCTTCTGTGCCCTATTTGTAAAATGAGAATTTTACAATTCAGAAGGGAGGTATGGCAGAATGTGTCACCCCAAGTATAGTTTCTGGCACAGGGCAGACACTCTGTAATTTGGCTTCCCTTGCCTGGCTAGGATCTTACAGGGACAGGCTGGGATGACAAGGGTCAAAGTGTAGACTGACAGATCGCTGATCTGGTGTTCTTACCTCTAAGTGGTAACAGGGGTTTGTCTATACCATTCTTCACTTAATAATTTTTAATTTAAAAGCATTTGATTTTATAAGTTCCTGCTAAAGACAAAAATCCTCCTTACGTGGCCTAGAATTTGGTATCTGTTTCTGGTGTCTAGGGACATCCCCCACCCACGTTGGGTGGTAAGAAAACATCAACATCCTGGAGTGGAAGTCAGGATACCTGTGTTCAGGTCCAGGCTGGGCTGCTAACTCCTGGGTTATGTTCTTTGGGTTTCACTTTCGTCATCTGTTAAATTTAGATTTACTCCTTCCTCATCAGGCGTTTACTGGCTGTTGGGTATTATAGGCAAAGTAGATAAGCAATTGCTTCTTGATGTTTGATTATAGAGCAGTTAAATTCCATTAAAATATGAAGTGTTGGGATCCAGGATTATCAACTTTTTATTTATCATGCCCAAGTAAGGACATTAGTCTACCGCATATCATTTTACAAAAGGATATTTTAATATGAAAAAGGGAGGATGGCCCTGACCTCCGGCTAAAAGGATAGTTCTTTTAAAGAAGGGCTCATGGCAACCTTACATCAGTGTAAATATATCTGTGAAATTGCCCTTATTTTTGTCATTTAATCATAACCCAGAGAAAACTTTACTACAGACTGACTTTGGTCTGGGATGTACTGTTGGAAAATTACAGAAATGATGCGGTCTCTGCCCTGAAGAGCATTATTACTCCTTAGGAAGGAGTTCATCCTTGCATAACAGTTGACCTCTGCTGCATCACAAACCATCCCCAAAATCTACTGGCTTGCAACAACACAGACTGCTTCTCACGATTCTCTGGGTTGGTCGGGTGGTTCTCCTGAGCAGAGCTGGCTCACGCGGGGCTGTCCTAGGGTAACCTCACTTAAGCGTATGGGGCTTCAGCTATCCCAGCTGAAGGCTGCTGTGGCTGGTGCCTGCTTCTACAAAGCTGTCATCCTGTAGAGGGTTTGCAGGGCTTGTGAAGGGTTCCCAGCAGCAGACAAGGGAAAGGGAAGCTCTTTTCAAGTCTGCCGTATGCTTACCAAGGTCCCATTAGCCAAGAGAAGTGAAGATTTAAGGGGTGGAGAAATTGATTCCATCTCCCTATGAAATCTTGGTGGAATTCCACCTGCAAAGTCACATTGCAGAAAGGTGAATGGACAGGGATGGGAGGAAAAATCTGTGGCCAGTTTTGTAATTTATCACACCTTTCTAGCTCCTGATAGTATTGTAAAGATGGAATGCAGGAAATAAATGTGAAAGTGTAATGAAAATTAGATGTGATCTTTAGTTAGAAGGTACAATTCATGCTTCTTAGTTAACTGACTGTAGGGGAAAACACCATTAGAGGAAAGCAGTCTTGAGCTGTAGGCTCTGAACTTGTTTATAAACTGATGTTTTTATTCCTGTGAAACCAGTTGTTCTCATGAGCAGAGCCCATAGGAGCTAAGCCCAAGGCTTTAGGAGGCCATTTTACCAGCTTCCCAAATAAAACTCCGACTTCCTGCATGTTTTCAAGTTTGAAAAGATCCAAAAGCTGACTGGTACCCCTCACACGCCTGTCCCCGTGCCGGACTTCCTGTTTGAAATCGAGTACTCCGACCCAGCCAATGCCAAATTTTACGAGACCAAAGGAGAACGCGACCTCATCTACGCCTTCCACGGGAGCCGCCTAGAGAACTTCCATTCCATCATCCACAATGGCCTGCACTGCCACCTGAACAAGGTGGGGCCCGAGGCTGCTGACGTCAGGGGCACTGACGGGGGTGGCCAGAGCTGGTGAGCGTGGGGGTGGGTGGTTCACCAAGATCTTGCCCCTCAAAGTGTGGTCTGTTGACCAGCAGCCTCACCTAGGAGCCTGTGAAATGCAGAATCCTTGGCCCACCAGACCTGAGTCAGAACCTGCATTTTAACAAGGTCTCCAGGGGATTCCTCTACTGATGAAAGTTTGAGAAGTGTCGCTTTAAAGATGGTTCTCAGTCTTGGCTGCGCATTTAGAATCGCTTGGAGGAGCTATTAAGAGTCTGGATGCCTGGCTACGTCCCCAGCCAATTAAGTCAGAATCTCTGGGAGTGGGGCCTGGGCATCAGTGTGCTTCCAGAGCCCCCCAGGTGATGCTACTGTATGGCCAGCCTGGTCTTCCCAGCATGATCCCTGGACCACATCACTGGGAGCTTGTTGAACACATGGAATCTCAGGCCCATCCAGACCCCATCATATGAGAAATCACAATTTAGTAGACTCCCAGGTGATTCATATGCATGTTGAAGTTTGAGAAGTACTTGCCTCAGGGACCCTCCGAGAGTCAGTCATTGAGGAAATTGAGAGGAGCTCCCTCCTTGAGCTCCCCCGCACCTCTTTTTTTGGGGGGGGGGCCTGTGCTGGGTCATCGTTGCTGCACATGGGCTTTCTCTAGCTGGGGCAGGCGGGGCCCACTCTTCATTGGGGTGTGCAGGCTTGATTGCCCCACCGCCACGTGGAATCTTCCCAGCCTAGGGATCAAACATGTGTCCCCTTCATTGGCAGGCAGACTCTAACCACTGTACCATGAGGGAAGTCCCTTTCTTCCCTTTTTTTAAATGGGCAAATTTACTTAACCTCTCAGAGCCTCGGGGTCCTCATCTGTAAAGTAGGATGCCGTTCCCCACCTTCTGGTGTCCTGACAGGACTGAAACACTTCACATATGCAAAGGGCTGTCCTGTACTTACCCACTAAGGAAGCAGTGGCTTCTTTTAGAGGCTGAAGGAGAGGGACTGGGGGGGGGTGGTTGGAGGGCTGCAGCTTCTCCCTCAGTTGTGCCGGCATTGGCCTTGTCTGGGGGCTGGCTCCAGGAGCCGTGGGCTCATTTGTAGCTGACACAGCTCCGAGGCAGGAGAGACTTTTCCAACACTGCTGCAGCTGGTTATCGCAGTTGAGTTTTGTTGAGGAGGACGGGCTTGTTTACTCTGGCTCTCAGCTTATTATTATGGCCAGGCTACTGGAATCCAGGGGCCCTACACTTCACACTAGAGCGTGTCTGAAGAAGTTGCCTGCTGATTCCAGTCTTGTAACCAAGCCTTTGGTTGGTTGAGGGGTTTGCTGAGGGGTTTGCTGCTTAGAAGCATCTCATCAGAGCCCTTTCGTGAAGTGGATGTTCTTCTGGCCGCCTCTGTTTGGGTTTTCAGTGAGGGGCTTGCTTGAGGGAGCCTGCTTGCCAGCTGAAGCTCTAAGAGTGTCTCCTTGGTAGAGATACTCCCAAGTTTCCTGCTGTTGCGCTCCCCTGTGTGTGGTTCTTGAGTCTAGGGAATTGTGTATACACGGGAGGCATAAGCAGAAGTGGCTGCAGGGTCAGATCAGAGACACTGCCTCCTTGGAGGTCTGTGCTAGCTTTTTAGATAATGGGGACATTATAAAATGGCCACGCGAAGGCTTGTTTTGTTTCCCCTAAGCTTCGCTTCATTGGTTGAGATTGTGGAAGCTTGGTGCCACTGAATGGGATGTTTCTCAATTCTCAAGTAGAGGATGTTCACTGAGCTGCGTAAGGCCCTACACTGACACTGAGGCCCAGAGATGGAATTTGAATGACAGCTTACGTCAAATTCCATGCACTGGTAGCAGTTACTTGGAATGTTGTGTTGAGGAGTCTGAATCAGTATGTATGAGTGCCATGATTGATATTTTTAAGTTGGCATCGTGATTGATTATTGATGTCTACATGAGCAAAGGATGTGTTTGCTAGGCCTGCTGTGGCCTCAGCGTGCAGGTATTTCACCTGAGAGCCTTCTCTTTTACGTGGCATGCTTCCTTGTGGAGGATAGCAAGTTAGCACCTACCACCAGCGATCTGCCTCCTAGAATTTTGGACCTTTTCTTGGTCTGCACCAACACAAAACTTAACCCTGCGTCTCATATAGTTCTGCCTTGTTTGCTTCCAGTGTCTGGTCTGAGAGATTCTTTTCCAAGTAATGACTCGGATCACTGCCCCTAGTCACTGATGTGTGACGGCCCTCTCCCTGTACACAGGGGCATGGCTTTGCTTCTGCAAGCCTGTCAGTGTCACCATGCTTAGTCCAGCCTTGTGGCAGGAATCACTGATTGCCTAAGACACAGGAGCCTGTGGTGGAATACCCGCCCCTCTCTCGTGCCAGGTATTCTGTGTGGCGCTTTACATGCATCGTCTCATTGAACCCTTGCCTATGACCTTGTGAAGAAGAGATTATCATCACCACTTTGTAGTGTAGAAACTGAGGCCCAGGGAATTTATATTACTTGCTGTCTCGTTAGAGGGGTAGGCAGGGTTCAAACGTGGATCCGTTTGGGCTCTTAACACCTGTGTTTTTCTTACTCAGCCTTAAGCACTAGAACTACTAGTTTGCCAGGTTAGTCAGCCACGTCCACAATCAGTTAAACTGTGGTCAGATAGGAATGTGTTTTGTAATATCCCTGTGATGGTGTCATGGGATTGTTTGATCTTATGTCTTTTGCTGGGGGAAGGAGAGGCTGGAAGGCTTTGTGTTAACAACTCTACTGAAGAAAGACCTGTTTTGTTTTGCTGCACCCGCTCGGCACTCACCCAGCCCTGTTTGTTTTCTGCTGATCTCCACTGTTCCAGACATCCTTGTTTGGGGAAGGGACCTACCTCACCAGTGACCTGAGCCTGGCCCTCATTTACAGCCCCCATGGCCACGGGTGGCAGCACAGTCTCCTCGGCCCCATCCTTAGCTGCGTGGCTGTGTGTGAGGTCATTGACCATCCAGACGTCAAGTGCCAAACGAAGAAGAAGGGTGAGTAAGCACTTGGCCCTGCCCTGGGCTCCAGGCCTCTGGGTGTCAGGCTTTTGCCTTCGGCCCAGCTGTTGGGTGGAATACCCATTGCATGGCAAGGGATGGCCTGGGTGCAGAGCAGTGTAGGATAGAGCCTGCTATCAGGGAGTGAGCTGTTTTCTTAAGGACTGAACACAAGGTGAAAAGGATATCATCTGCTACAGGGCAGTAGGTCAGTAGTGCCAGCTGAGGGTGCTGATTACGTCCACGGGATAGCTCAGAGGAGGGGGCAGTCGCAGTGGGTCCAAGTGCTCAGGGAAAGCTGGGGTAGAGAAGAGGAAAATGAACATGCAAGGCCAGAGCACAGGCTCCTTGAAGGCAGAAACTGGGTCTCTTTCACTCTTGGGCACCTAGTGTCAGCAGGGAGCCTGGTACGTACTTGACATTCAGTAAACATTTGCTAAACTGAAGCTAATGATGCATCTCACCCTGTTCCTCCAGGCCGCTCTGGTGTCTGCTGGAGCTCCAGGAGGATGTGAGGGGCAGCTGAGGCCATGGGGGTAAATCCTGGGCTCCCCAGTGAGCTGATGACCAGTGGGCCCCTCAGTCCGCTTTCCTGATCTGTCCCTTAAAGCTCTGCCCCCTGCTGTTTCGTCCTGAAAGGCAGAGAAGTCACAGAACTGTCATTCTAGACTCCAGAGCTGGCCTGTTGGTTCCACTGAGAGAAGGTGAATTGAGAACACTGTTCCTGGCCCCTAATGTAAAACAACTGGAATCCTGAGGAACGGTCCCAGGTCTGACGCCACTCTCCCAAACCAGACAGCACGAATATTCGCTTGTATAATTCTTAGGAAGTCTGCACACCGTGACATTAAACATCAGGACAAGACCTTGTAATGTCTGCTGTCATGAAGCTTCGGCCTGTCGTGGGCTTTTTTGGTTGTTGTTTTTTTGGTTCTTTTTCATACAGCTTTTTCATGTTACTAAAAGGAAAGGTTTTTTGTTTTTTTTAAACAAGTCATGGTACGAAGGGTGGAAGATGACTGTTCTAGGAAGCTCGAATCCAGAATGGTTAATTTAAAATGCCTGTTAAAAGGCTTGTTTCAGGTCAAGTCCTGTTGCTAGCCCCAGATGATTTTTTTTGTTGTGGCCAGCAATCTGCTGCTTCCCTCTGCTTTCTCCACTCAGTCTTCTTCTTTTTTACCCTCTTGTATCTTTTTTTGTTTTCCTATTCCCTTTTCTCTCTTCCTGGTGGTCTGTCTGTCAGACTCTCCTATTTTTCAGTCCTGCTTCCTGTACATACACAGGCCATTCCTCTGTCTGCCGGGGCCTCTCCACCCTCAGGACCAGGAGGCTTGACTCGTCTCTACTCATAGTCTGCTTCTGTTATTGTATTTCCCCCTGTAAAGTTGTGCTTTTTCTCCTTATTCAGATTCCAAGGAGATAGATCGCAGGAGAGCGAGAATCAAGCACAGTGAAGGGGGCGACGTCCCTCCAAAGTACTTTGTGGTCACTAATAACCAGCTCTTGCGCGTGAAGTACCTGCTGGTGTACTCGCAGAAGCAGCCCAACAGGTGAGAAGGACGGTTGCTGCACGAAATCCAGGACAGCCAAGGGCTGCGTTCATAGGCGTGGGCTCCTGGTTGTCAGCGGCCCCTCTCCCTCAGCCTAAACCTCAGCTACGTGTAAAATACCTAAAGCATTCTGCTTCATGTAAGGGGTAAGGAGTGAGTAATACGTTGAATAAAATGTGGTCCTGGCCCTAGGGGACTGTATATTCTAGTGAGGAATGGCTTTGTTAACACAAATGACTTGAGGGACTGAATTAAGCCGAACCATGAAGCCCCTTAGCCACCTAGGCTCTGATCACAAGGCTGAAATCCACTGACTGGGCTGAACTGAGAGGTAGGGTGGGGCCAGGATTGAGCTGGAATTCTGATTCTGTGCTGTCCGGCTCAGTCACTTCCCACAGTGACTCTCAAACCACCACCTGCTCCTTTTTGGACCTGAGATGCTTCATGTTTATCTCTAAAATTAGAGTGTTGAATTCAATAGCAGATGAGGCCATCCTAGCCCATAAGAATCTGAGAGTGGTGATCCCTCACGCTGTTCCAGCAGTGTGTATTTGGGGGTTTGGCAGGGCTCTCTGGGGTTGAGGGTCACTTTGAGATTTTGTTGCATTGTTGGTAGAGTTTCTCATGGGGATGAGCAACAGGTAAGCAGGTTAGACAGGGAAAGGGTTATTGTTAATACTCCCAACTCCTGCTTGTCTATACCAGTGGCTTCAGGATTCAATAAACTAGTAAAATCATCTCCCCTTAAATCTGGGAAATATGTACAGGGTTCCTAAGTTTGGGGGATAGTATCCTGTGGTTTAAAATCATCTGGCTTTTTCTACTTGAAAATTCCATTCCTTTCCCACTCCTTCCTGCAGTGTCTCTGTACTGCACATTTGGATGGCTTAGATCATCTCCCAGTGGGTCAGAGAGGATTTCCCCTGCTCAGAGTGATATCTGTGCATGTCTGAAAGTGAAAAGCCTTGTGCTAAATACCCTGCCACCTGCCGCCATCTGGTCATCTGCCTTAGCGAGGTCATCTATCTAGATACCATAGTCTTGCTTAAGAAAAGACTGGTTATAAAAGGTACAAGAGGAGCTATAAAAGGAGATCAGGATGAGCTCATTGCATAGCTGTCTTTGTACATTTAGAAATTGTTCTGGTGAAAGGCATGTCAGTGCCAGGGCAAACAGCTCCAGATTTTTTGAGCAAAGGAGCACACATGAAGCTTCATTTCATGGCTCACTCAGAGGACGAAATTCATCATTTCATCTTCTCTGAGCCAGAAGTTGTTGCATACCCTTAAAAAAATATTTTTCTCTTTGTTCCAACATTCCCCCACCCTACCCTCGCCGCTGAAGCAGGGCTTCCAGCCAGCTCTCCTGGGTCTCCAGCCATTGGTTTATGGTCATGATCACCCTGTATCTGCTGCTGCTGCTCACAGTGAGTGTCATCAACTCCTCAGCTTTCCAACACTTTTGGAATCGTGCGAAGAGATAATCTTTCTGGGCCTGGTGTGGGGGCCGCCTCGATCACGTGCCTTATGATAACTCGTTCTGTAACTCCTGTGCCCCCCATCCAGCCAGGTCGAGCCTGGGGGCCACTTGGGGACCACAGGACAATTTTCATATGCCATAAATGTATCAATTGCCTTTGACGATGTTCTCCGCCACTCTGGTCAACAGAGGGCACTGGCCCCTCTTAGCTTTTGGGGGAGATTTCCTATCTGTTCCTTCCTAACAGTCTTAGGGAGTTGGCTTTTTTGCCAGGGCCAAAGGAGAAAGTCCTGCTGCATTTGAAAACAAAGTGTCCAGGCTGTCTGTGGGGTGTTTACAATTGCTTCTGGTGGACATCGGCCCTTCTCTAATGCCTTCTTGGAAGGCAGAAAGTGTGTAGTGGGGACTATAAATCACTAGGCAGTTGCCTTGTTTTGACTTGAGACACCCAAGAGGAACAGTCCTGTTTCTCATAAAACTCAGTGGGATCATTTTGAATTCCATCAGCCTTTGTATGCGAGTGCAAAACACTTTTCACAGTTTTCTCACATCAACAAACAGTCCTCTGCTACAGCAGTAACCCCTCCACCCAACCGCGGATGAGAAAGGAAGGAGTCAGAGACCTGATAAAAACGATGAGCAACTCAAGTCGTCTTTTTCTAAAAATTACCAATTGCTGATTACAGCCTAAATGGAACCAAATGTTTGTTTTCTGATTTTTTTTTTAAATAACTATTTGACAATTTGTTTTTGTGAGTTAAGAGGGGAAATTTCTAAACCTAGAGCACCATTTGGCCAGTGCCCACGGCCTTTCCTGGCCGTGCTTTAGAGAAAAAAGATCTGAGCTGCAGGCTTGCCTCCTGCCCTCGTTCTCACGAAGCTGCCTTGACTGTGGCCCATCAGCCACAAGTGCCGCACTGCAGGCCCTCTGGGGGTGGCCGGCCTTTGAAGCAGTAGCTGGCCTCAGGGTGCCACAGGTGTGTGGGGCCACGCCTCCCTCCCTCCCGGGGCCCACAGGTCTCTGGGACTCAGCCTGAGCTTTAAATGCTCAGGAAAAGCCTCAGGCTGCTCTGAGAGCACTGGTTCTACCTGCTATATTCTCTGCCCCTCCTTCCTGCCCAATGTCAGCCATCATGGAGCCCTGATTTTGGGGGGAGATTTCTGTAAAGAAGATGGAAAGTCATTTTTCTATAATTTGTGAAGTTGTGAAAAAGCCACTATCATGGTTTCTACATTGAATATTGGAACATTTCAGAAATAATAAAGATATTTTCCTAATTTCCAAGTTGCCTTTGTGCCTGCTTTTCAGCCTTAATGCGAGGCTGCTGTGTGTTCATTGTGAAAAATTCCATCCTCTCTTTGCTTCCGTGTTCGGGGTGGCCATTTTCTGGAGAGTATGTATCTCTAGGATATCCATAGGCATTACATTTATAGTCATTGATTTAGCAAATGTGAGCACCTACTGTGTACCAGGCACTAGAAATAGGAGCAGCATCAGGTCCAACTGCCCCTGCCCTTACGGAACTGACAGTCTAGCAAGGTAGATGGACCAACAGACATTCTCAGGAGTGAAGTTGGCATTATAGGATATTATAAAGAAGTTCTGGAAAACAGTTGGCAAGGTATCTTAACATGGTCTGGGGTCACCCTGAGCCTACAGGGTACCTTTCGTGTACTGATTTCTTTAACCCTCACAACAGACAAGAACATAAAGTCCCAGAATGTTGAATAGCTTGCCCAAAGTTACATGGCTAGGAAGTGGCAGAGCTGAGGGTGGAACCTGGCTTCAGTGTCAGTCTCATAAGCGCCATGCTATACACCCCCTCTGGGCTCCCAGGAAAGGGGATGGTCACTGAATCCTGAAAGAGCCATCAGTGTTAGGCTAAGAGGTGGAGGAAAAGTGTTTCAGGCAGTGTGAATAACACATACAGAGACATGGAGTTTTTTCTGGAGAAGCTAAAAGCAGGAGAGGGTCATAAAGGGAGAGGCTATGGTGAGAAGTGGAGCTGGAGAGATAGGCAGGGGCCAGATCATGAAAGACCTTAAAAGCTGTGGGCTGGGGAAAGCCATTAGATTTTAAGCAAGGAAATGACATGATCAGATTTGGTTTGCAGAAAAATTACTTTAGCTGGTAGTTGGAGAATAGATTTAGGATTATTTTGAGGATTAAAAGAATTTAACAGTTACAGTAGAGCAAGTAGCTGATATTATTACTGTTATTTGTTTTCAGTGGCCCAGCAGAGGAGATTATAAGGAGGAGCATGCAAAGTAGAGCACTAATGTCCAGGGACATTGGAACACTGAAGTGTCACAGAAGTGAAAAGGAAGTCTTGGTGAGCAGTGTCAAATGCTGCCAAACAATTGGGATTATACCTGAGAAGTATTTATTGGATTTACTGAGTTGGAGATCATTGGTGAACTTGGCCAGAGCAGTTTCAGTAGAGTGCAGCACAGGGGCGGAGAGGGCAATGGCACCCCACTCCAGTACTCTTGCCTGGAAAATCCCATGGACGGAGGAGCCTGGTAGGCTGCAGTCCATGGGGTTGCTGGGAGTTGGACACGACTGAGCGACTTCACTTTCACTTTTCACTTTCATGCACTGGAGAAGGAAATGGCAACCCACTCCAGTGTTCTTGCCTGGAGAATCCCAGGGACAGGGGAGCCTGGTGGGCTGCTGTCCATGGGGTCGCACAGAGTCGGACACGACTGAAGTGACTTAGCATAGCATAGCATAGCATAGCAGCACAGGGGATGTGAAAAGCCCGACTATACAGACCTGACATGAGCAGTTTCCAGGGGTCGTCAGACAATATTTATTTAAAAACCAGCCCCCCTTTTTCTGAGGTTTCTGTTCTTTCCCACCTTCCAAAAAAAAAAGAGGTTGTACAATACCTGATGTGACTGTGGGACAGGCACTGGGCTTATGATGGGGAGGATGGTTGAAGAATGGTCCTGACCTCCAGGAGCTTCCAAGCCAATGGGCTCCAGGGACAGAGATGTTTCTCTATGAGGGAAGGAAACCGCTGGAGCCTGAAGGGTTGGAATGGACATGAGGGAAGACTAGGATAGGACAGGGCCGCTTTATGACTTTCATGAGCCCTGGGCACTTTTGCCTTCATGGGCCCCTGTACCTAAAAAAATCTAAAACTATACTTTAGGACTGTGTTGGTATAAAGATGAATATATTACTATTATGTACCAAAATGTTTCCTTCCATTTAAAAGCTCATTTTTCCCCCCTTCTACTTTTTCTTTAATTTGGCTGTACTGGGTCTTAGTTGCTGCATGTGGGATCTAGTTCTCTGACCAGGGATTGAACCCAGGACCCCTGCATTGGGAATGCAGAGTCTTAGCCACTGGACTATCAAGGAAGTCCCTCTTCTGCTTTTAAAGGGAATTGAATCCTTTTTGTGATGTGGATTCTAGGCCTGGTGCCTACTGTGCCTAGTGGATGAGCCAACTCTGGACGAGGGTCACGGGATAGTGTGGGGCCCTGGGGGATAGTGTGAGATCCCTGGGTACCTGGGGATAAAGAGGCAGGAAGGAAACAAACCCTAGTCTCAATTCTGTTTAGCACCAACTCCACATCTAAGGCAGACCCTGTAGGCCAACAAGCTCAGGAAAGGGCAAAATTGGCTTCTGGGAGTTGAGAGTTCGGGTGCTCATGCTGCAGACACTTTCATAGAGGAGGAAGCACCAGTCTTCTTGCCAACAAAGCCCCTCGGCCAAGAGCTCCACTGCGCAGCTGATGGCAGATGAGACTAGATGGTGGTTCATTTGGAGCTGCCTCTTATCAGAGGCCCAGCTGCCTTGGTCTTGTCAAAGCAACCTCATCAGCCTTCTGTCACTAATGCCACTGCCAAGGGTGGGGTGAAGGGGGCAGTTAAGGGAGGTGGCAAGTAGACTTTTCACAGGTTAGGTCCCTGCTTCTGAGAAGTGCCAAGGATCCCATGAGCTGTCACTGTCCACCACAAAAGGAAGGATTTTACTCTGGGCTTTTGGATAAGTGTACATGTGTATGTATGAGAGATGTGGAGGAGGGATGTGGCCCATTCCTGTTTCTATTTTGTTAAACACTGATTGCCAGCAAAACCAGTAGTGGGTGGGAGGTTGTGATTTTAAAAGCCCAATTCAGATCTTTTTCTTTAGAACTTATCCATCTGAGCCCATTCCTGCTGCTAAGCCCGGGAAGTTTGTCCTGACTTGGAATCAGCCCGACTCACCCTCCTCATTGCCATTTGCCATGGTGATTCTTGGTAGGG
>NW_011494606.1:6785267-6805232 GCF_000754665.1 Bison bison bison
CAGGACACTGTCTCCATGGGTTCAGCTCCCTAGAAAAAACCAGGACCAAACTTCTTCCTAATCCCCTTCCACAGCCCTCCCCTCCCCTCCTCTCCACCCTGCCCCACCTCTAGAGTTTTCCATCTCTCGGCCTTTGTTTGTTTTTGATTTTGTCAGTCTCTCACCTCTGGATGGGTTTTTGTTTATTTTCAAACTGTCTGGGGCTGTGCACCATGGAGACAGTGTCCTGGGCTGCCTCTACCCCTGATCTGGTTAGAATAAGCCCCTCTCCTTCGCATGAATCTCCAACCTGACATTTGGAACATCCAAAATAAATCATAATATTCTGAAGTAAGATAGAAACCACCACTCCACCCACTCCTGTTGGCACTCTTATCCACTTGGAAAGAGTTTTTAGAAAATTTCCAGTATTCCACTGCAGTGCCCACATAGCACAGCCCTGAGAAGGGGAAGAAGCATTTATTGAATGCCTACTGTATACCAACCACTGGGCTAGGCTTTGCTTGTATTAAAAATCTGGTGGTGAAAGTGATGTTTCCTGCACTAAAATTTAACTGCAAGCTCTTTGAGGGCAGGTCCCAGGTCATCTGTGTAAATCCAAGTATCTAAGATATTGTGGAAGCTTAAGAAAAGCTTGTTGACTGAATAAATGGATGAAAGGATGTATGAAATTTCTTTGCCATAGTATAGGGTAATGTCAGCAAAGATGACTGAGGTCAGACAAGAAAAAATTCATTGGTAAGCCAGTACAGATGGATGAGGGTTTCAGAAAATTTTATGGACATTTTTCAGTTGATTTCAGAGTCTCATTCTTTGTCACCAAGAATACCTTTTGGGAGTAGATTGGGGTGGGGAGGACAGAGTCTTTTAAAAGTTTCATTTTTAAAGGCTCAGACTCAAAATGCAAATGGTCCTAAGAGAGATTAAATTATTGATTTGATGTTTATTCATACACAAGTGTAAGTGACCGAAGAGGAAGCCTTTCCTAAGAACAGGTTTTAGTAAGAGTTTAGAAGGGGCGGGGAAGTGGTGAGAGAGAAATCCCTGGAAGTTCAAGGGTGAGTGGAGTTTTGACCATGTGAGGGGGTAGGGGGAGAGGGCTGAGGCCACTGGAGTCAGACGTACTTGATAACCTAAACCCCTTGGGCCCAGTGAAATCAGCCTGTGGTGCTGACAGGCCCTTCTGCCCTGGCAACATTGGTCACTTCAGTCAAACTGCCTGCTGGTGGGGCAGGAGGAGACAAGGCCGGTCCAAATTCCTGGGAAGTATGGACTGCATACCGTTTAAAGGTGTAGTTCTTACTGTTCTCAAGCATGTCCAGGCTATCCCAAAGAGGTTCCTAACACATCGCCTATCAGAGGTCTGTAGGGATTTAAAACTAGAACGTCAATAATACTTTTAGAGGGTTTACGTATGCTTGAAAAGCATTTATCATCTTAGTTTCTGACCCACTTATTTCTTTGGTTTGATACTTGTTCTGAGGTCCATATCACTCTCCTGGTACCGAACCCAGCTTCCCCGTAGGGAACCGATTTCCACTCTCCCTGGATTTTGGTAAAGCTGAAGGCCCCTCCCATCCACACACTCAAGGGGGTGGAGCAGTGGCTGAGGCCCGAGCCAATCAGTGAGTTTCAGCCCCGCACCTCTGCCTCAGTGATTGGTTCAGATATGGGCATGTGACCCAATCAGACTCCCCAAGGAGATTGTTTTTCTCAAGCTGCTAGGAAAGAGGCTTGTATTCCTTCTGCTGCCATCTTGCTGCCTTGGGAAGCTTCAGGCTGATGCCAACACAGCCGGGAAGCAAAGCCAAGAGGGGAAAAGGAACAGGGTCACAATGATGATGTTTGAGTACTGAATGCAGTTATGCCTGGAGCTGGATTTTTCACAAGTGACCAATGTGGTGGTTTAGTCCCTAAGTCGTGTCTGACTCTTTGCGACCCCATGGACTGTAGCCTGCCAGGCTCCTCTCTCCATCGGATTCTCCAGGCAAGAATACTGGAGTGGGTGGCGATTTCTTTCTCCAGGGGATCTTCCCAACCCAGGAATCGAACGTGGGTCTCCTGCACTGCAGGCAGATTCTTTACCGACCGAACTAGGAGGGAAGCCATGGTAGCTCAAGTGACCAATGAAGTCCTCTTTATTTAACAGAGTTTCAGTTGGGCTTTGTGGGGAATACAAGGACGGAGTCCATAACTTATACCCATTGTCATCTCTGGTGCTCTGTTATTTTTGGTGTAAACCTTTTATTGAATATAGAAAGATGTGGTTTTCAGATATATGAGTCTGAATTGTTGAATTTTGACAATCCTCACCCCTGGACTATACCCACAAGGCACTCAAACCAGTGCAAAATGAGAATTGGGCAACACACACACACAAAACACCATATTCTGGGGTATTCTGCAGCCTTAGCATCAGGATGTTTCCTTGGGTCACCTTGCACTCTTCCAGAAAGTCTTCTGGCCTAGGGAACCCCAGAGTACTCTGAGGTCTGCGAGCAGCGGAGGGGGGATGAGACCAGGGCTCCAGGTTATAAATTATACTGGTGCATCTTGGCCCTCCAGAAAACCAAAGGTTGACTCTGTAGCAATAGAAGGAATGAGGGAGAAAGGCACAACCATTTATTAAGTGCCTCCTGCATGGTGGGCATATCGGAAGAATTATTTGATCTTCACAGTGTCCTTTCAAGGCAGATACTATTGCCTTTACTTTACAGGAGAAGAAAGAGGCTTGGAAAGGTGACTGCCCAAGGTGAAAAAGCCCGAAAGAGGCAGAGCCCAAGCTGACTCTAGAGCTGAAATAATAAAGACAGGTAAATGTGAGGCTGCAGCTAGAGGAGCTGCCTGAGCAAAAGAGATCTGGGCTGATGGGGTAGGAGGCTGGAGTGGGCAGCACCAGGCTCAAGGTGTGCCAAGGGAGCTCACTTCCCAGGCAAAGACTGTTAGCTCTGCCATGTCTCATAAGCACAGTGCACCTGGATGCTGGAAACAGGCACAGGGGAAGTCTCCCCCGACACCCACACTATAATGAGAGCTTTGAGCTCAGCTTCATTCAGCTTTCCAGCCCCGTCATTGCAGACCCAGTAGGTGAGCTCTCAGGGGCACATGGCACTGCATGTGGGGCACGGAGGGACGGCCTCTCCTTTCCACCCCCACTGCCTGCTCAGAGATTGGGCCATCAGCCTACTCTGATTCAATTGACTTCTTCTAAACCTTGCATCCAGGGGCTGCCAGCGGCCAAATCCCCCTGATTGTCTGAGATGTTCCCGACATCAGAGAATAAACAGTCTCCCCTGTCCAGCCAGCTGTGCTGAGCATCATTCCTGTCTCCCAGCCTGTTTGGCCGGGTGGAGCTGCAGCCCTGTGTCCACCTCCAGCAGAGGCCTGGGGGGCCTGGTGAGTAGCTGGAAGGGAGAGGGGAGGTGACCATCTGTGTTCAGACTGCACAGCACATTCCTGTGCCTGAGTCCCCATTTCGCCCCCCTGCCAGGCACCTCAGCCACTCCTGGCACAAGCTTTTTATTTGTACTAATGACTCTTGTGACTTCAGACAAGGTCAAGACAAGGCCACTGTCCCTAGGTTTGGAGCCCCTTCACCCGTGCCCAGAAAGCTGCCTGGGGAATTTGAAGCTCCTACATCATTCTAGGTAGATCTGAAGGCATCACACCCCTAAGGCTTGTTTTACAGAGGTGCGGGCATCGTGAGTCAGTGCAGAAGCAAGGCAAGACCCCAGGGTTTTTTTATTTTTTTTTTTGCTGTCCATTACCTTGGGATGTTGTGGCTAGAATGACGTGAGGGGCTCTGGGTGAGAGGGGCAGCCCATGTTTTTGGAGAGGAGCAGAGGTGTTTTCATCCTACGCCTGTTTTGGAGATCAGGCTTGCGGCCGAGCCATTTCCTGAGGAAGCAGTCTCTGGAAAAGCACTGTTCACCCGCCCCTCCTAAATCATCCTGTTGGGAGTGGAGCTGGGGCAGCAGGACCTGAGTGGGGCTCTGCCACGTCCAGGATCCAGTGCCCAATTGAGGCTTGGCCAGGGTATAGGAGGCAGCCAGGGCCAGAGGGCAGATTACTTGGGAAGGGGCTGCCCCGGCCAGCACACACCATCTGCTTTTCTGCCCTAGGGCTCTGGCCTGGGACTGCGGGGGAGGAGAGAGAATACCTCAGCCTGTCTGCAGAAAGAATTCCTCTAGGAGCCCCCTCTGGCCACAGACAGTGTGGGAGCCCAGGGTAGCCCGGGGGTCTCTGTGGACGGCTGTCTAACTTTCAGTCTGTCTTGGGCTTATTCTTTTGTCTTTGTCTGGCTGCCTGTATCAGTGTGGATCTATGTGACTGTTCCTCGTTTGTGTGTGTAGGCAGCTGCATTTCTAGTTGGACTTGGATTCCTCAGGGGGAAATTGTGTGCTTCTGTGTTTGTGTGCGTGTGTATATATCCACATCTCTGTGTAAGCGCGTGTGTAGGGGTATCTTCGAGGGAAAGTGTGGGCCTCTGTGTCTTTGCATAGATGAATAGGTCTATACTGGTGGGAGTACACATGTGAGCATTTAGGTTAGTTTGGTAAAAACATGCGCTTGTCTTTGTTGATGTATTAAGTTGAGGCATATGTGTCTTTGAGAGCAAGGGCATATATTTGTCACTGATATGTTGGTGAGTCTTTGAAAGCGCAGATGCTTGTCTGTTTACATTTGTGCAGAAGCATTGATTCACTCAGTCTTCATTCATAAAGTGATTTGCTCATTTACTAACAGACATCTTCCAAGTGCTTGCATTGTGACTGGCCCTATGCTGGCACAGGGGATTTAGAGAGGTGTCTAGCTCATGTCCTAACATTTGAAAGACCCCGGGGAAGTGTACAAATGAAGGCTTACATTCATGTCTAAATATTTCAGTGTTCTAAGTCCATACAGCAAGCAGCTAAATAAAAGGCTCCTAATAACTGGAGGGCTGGGTTTGATTTGGAATTCCCAACTCCTGAGTTTTGTGCTGAAACTCAGCAACACAGAGCGAGTGGCCCCAGCCTTTCCTTCCCCATCCTGGCTTCATCCTGTAGCTCACATGCGTGCGTAATTCTTCACATGTGTCCAGACTCCATGTGTGTATCCCCCTTGGCCACCCTTTGCACCTAGGGGTGCCCACACCACTGCCAAAGTCTGCCATATGGCTCTGAATCGGAACTAATGCAGTCTCACATACCTGGTTTGAGTCTAGGAGTGGGGCCTGGGTTCCTGGTGGGCCCATCCTCTTGACCCCAGGGACTTCTCATTGTGTGGGATGGTGGGGGTCAGAATAGAGCCAGAGTGTGGCCATCTAAAAGGTAGACCTGGAGTAAGGACCCTTCCTGCTTGTTTTCTCATAGAACAGTCCTGTGTGCTTGTGTGTGCATGGCCGTGGATGTGTTTTCCTGTTCATCTTTGTTGTGTCTTCTAGAGGGCAGAACCCACAGCTTTTCTCCCACTCTTCCCTCCCCTGACTTAGTGAGGACTTAGGACTGTCAGACAGGCTGGGGTGGTGGGAGAAACACTGGCCTGAGTCCGAGGCACTATCCTGTGCTCAGCTTGGACCTGCTCTGTGATCTGGCCTCAGTTTCCTCATCTGTTGGAGTGTCGACGTTGGATTACCACGTCTTTAATTTACAAGCCTTACTTGGTTTACGGAAGGAGTGAGATTGATTTCCGGAGTTAATTACTTTCTAGAAGTTCAAATTGGGAATGCTTAGTTGTAGACTGCCTGAGTTCATATAGAACCAGGTTTGAATGCCAGCTTTGCCATATGTGCTGTGCCTCCTGTATGGTTACTCTCCCGCAGGGTGATGGTGGTGATTGAATAAGATAAACGTGCGTAAAGGGTGGAGCGTCATACCAGGCTCACAGTAGATGTTCAATAAACATTAGCTTCTGTCCTCATATAGGGTGTTTCCAGCTTTCTTACCTTATAAATTCTGGGTTAGTAGACATGTCTAATTGAGATAATTGGAACCTCATGTTTGGGGAGCTCAGGCGCTATGTTGCTTGAGGGGGCACAGTTGGATGAGACAGTCTGGCCCTTAAATGCCTTCTGAGAAGCTGCCAACTCAAATGTGTGTGAGCCTGTCCCTCCACTCCATTCTCTGATTTGGACCTTTGACATTTTCTTTAGTTTTATGAAAAGCACTATGGAACACAGATCCAACGCCCTTTTCTGACCCAATCCTGCCCTGAGCCCATCTCTGGTGCTCCGGGACGCTGAGCTAAGTAGGGTCAGGCCACAGGGATGAGCTGGGTCGGGTAAGGCCTCAGGCTGCCCGACATGCCTGGGCCTGTCTGACACCGGCTCCAGTAGTGGGCAGCCCCAGCTAGGCGGAGGGCACCTGTCTTCCATGATTGATACTCCTGGGAGGGCAGCACTCTGCTCCTGCGCACAGGGCCTTAGGATCCTGGAGCACTGAGGAGGCTGAGGAGACCTCCATAGCGCCTGTTCCCCCAAGTCTTCCAGAATGGCTAAGTTCCAGCAGGAATGACACGGAGGGGGTTGGGAGAGGGCAGGTGACAGCGTCTCTCAGCCAGGGCTGGTGGGAGTGACCATCTTGGGAATCCCCTGGAGCTTGTGAAAACTGGCAGCTCTTGGACTCTCCGGAAATATCCCTGACCTGGAGGGAATGAGGGAGGGGTCTAGGGCTTAGCCAGGGATTCTGAATTGAGAAATGCGCTGAGTATGAGCTCAGGGTAGCTGACGTGCTGAGGGAGGCCCTCAAGGAGAGGGTCTGCCCTTGAGGCCATCCTGGGCACCCCTCTGACCCACCTCTCCACACACACACACACACGGGTGATGGAGAACTGGTTTGATGATCTCTTAGCTCCAGAGGTGACTGGACAGGTGGGAGCAGCTTAAACTGCAGAAGTCCCTCTGGGAGTTATTTTGATATCCCCTCATCATCACTGGGCTGCTCTATTTGGAGCCAGAACTGGAAATTTTCCTCTTAAAAAAAAAAAAAAAAGAAAGAAAACAAGGGCACAAGTGGGTTGAGCCCAAAATAATGTGTTTAAGGAAATTTCTGCTTCATGCTGGCTAGGACAGGGAATGTCTGGTCAAAGAGCTGCTGACGGCCAGGGTCTCTGTAAGTAAACAGACCGCCTCTGATGGCCACCCTGAGCTCATTTCCCTCACCGGTGTGCGAGGAGGGTGATGTCACCCGAGGAGGGACTCCTGGTCATGCAGTTTGTCAGTGAGTAGGTTGGAGGCCCAGTGAGCGCCAGCGGTCTCAGTGCGGCTGTCCAGTTATTGCGAACAGCTGCTTCCCATGCAGGCAGTTCTGATACCCTCCTACACATGCTAGTCTGTGACGGGACTCCAGCCACATCCATGATCTCACAGCTGGGGGTGTTCCTGGGAAACTTGGGATTCACTGTGCAGTCCCTTGCTTCCGTGCAAGGCCCCTTCTTCAACCAGAGAGCTGGGGAGAGAGGCACCTAGGTTGGGTTCAGTTGCAGGGAGTGGCCTCTGGAAGTACAGGCCCGTGTCCTGCCCCTGTGGACAGCGGGCTTTGGCGGCACGCACCACTGCCTGTCTCTTGGGGCCAGACAGCCAGGTCCACTGGGGGAGTTTCCATGAGCAGAGGGCCCAATTCAGGGGAGGTGGAGTGGGGAAGAAGCCACAAAACTCTGTCTGTGTCTCCTGAACAGGCTCTTGCTAAGCACGGCGGTCGCCAGGTAAGGCTTTTATGGCGTTTGGAAGCCCTGCAGCAGTTGTTGAGGAGCAGCTGCCAGAGGTTGGGTCATGCTCTGTAGCCTTCTCCCTAGTCACCTTGTACCATCCTCACTTTCCCTCCCGGCTGGGTGGTGGGGAACTGTGAGCCTCCAAGTAGACAGGTGGCCAGAAGCTTCTTGGCAGTGAGCCTTAGCTTTTCATTTCTTTGTGTCCCCCAGAATGCTGACCTTACAGGGGACTCGTCAGTCACACAGCCCTGCCCCACAGAGCCACCAGCCCACTCAAAGCCTGACTTACCTCAGGCTGACTGAGAAACTCAGACTGACTGGCCAGCTCACAGAAGACTCACTGCCTGCTTGATGTGCAGCCTGACTGACCGATAAATCTACTTATTCAACAAATAGTAATTGAGCACCTTTCTGGTGCCCACTGTTATGCTGGGTGCAGGGGATATAGTAGTGAACAAGACAGACAAGATTCCTGCTCTTAGGGAGCTGACAGTAAATAAAACAATGACGGAGTGATATATGTGTGTGTGTGTTTAAAATTTTAAAAAGAAATCTTTGGCCACACCATGGAGCATGTGAGGTCTTGTTCCCCAACCAGGGATTTAACCTGTGCCCCCTACATTGAAAGTGCAGAGTCTTAACCACTGGACTGCTAGGGAAGTCCCAAGGGTGTGATATATGTATGTATTTTATGAAGAAAATACATAGGATTCTATAGGCGAGAGTAGCCATCAGGCCCTACCCTGGATATAATGGTCAGGGAAGACCTCCCAGATGCATAATCTGAGAACTGGGGAATGAGAATGAGAAAAAAAAAAAGGAAACATGCAGAGAGCCTGTGGAAGAACTTTCCAGATAGAGTGAAAAGCAATGCTGAGGCCTTGAGGCAGGGAAGAGCTTGGTGTTACCTTGGAATAATAAGAAGACTGATTTGATGGAACATGGTGAGTGAGCAGAGGGTGGCATGAAGCTAAGGTTGGAGAGGCGGCCAGAGCAGACCAGACATGGCCTTGTAAGCCACAGTAAGGATTTAGGTAGGTGTGAGGAAAGTGATGCTGGGAGGGATTGGGGCAGGAGGAGAAGGGGACGACAGCGGATGAGATGGCTGGATGGCATCACTGACTTGGTAGACCTGAGTCTGAGTGAACTCCGGGAGTTGGTGATGGACACGGAGGCCTGGCGTGCTGCGATTCATGGGGTCGCAAAGAGTCGGACACGACTGAGCGACTGAACTGAACTGAATAGCCAAGGAGCACTTTTCATGTTCTTATTTGCTGCTTGTGTATCTTCTCTGGAGAAGTGTCTGTTTAAAACTCTTTCTCATTTAAAAATAAAATATTTTTTTTGTGCCTTCTTACTGAGCTGTATATTTTTTTTCTTTCTGTTTTTTTTTTAATTTATTTTTTTATTGAAGGATAATTGCGTTACAGAATTTTGTTGTTTTCTGTCAAACTTCAACATGAATCAGCCATAGGTATACATACATCCCCTCCCTTTTGAACCTCCCTACCATCTCCCTCCCCAGCCCACCCCTCTAGGTTGATACAGAGCCCCTGTTTGAGTTTCCTGAGACATACAGCAAATTCCCATTGGCTCTCTATTTTATATATGGTAATGTAAGTTTCCATGTTACTCTCTTCATACATCTTACCATCTCCTCCCCTCTCCCCATGTCCATAAGTCTATTCTCTATGTCTGTTTCTCCACTGATGTCCTGTAAATAAATTCTTCAGAATCATTTTTCTAGATTCCGTATGTGTGTGCTAGCATACGATATTTATCTTTCTCTTTCTGACTCACTTCACTCTGTACAATAGGTTCTAGGTTCATCCACCTCATCAGAACTGACTCAAATGCGTTTCTTTTTACAGCTGAGTTAATATTCCATTGTGTATAGGTACCATAACTTCTTTATCCATTTGTATTTTTAAATATATTCTGATACAAATTCTTCATGTATTCTGGGTCTATTCTTTCTTAATGTATTCTAGATCTATTATAAATAGGTTTTTAAAAACTATATTCTAGATACAAGTCCTCTGTAGGATATATTTTACAAATATTTTCTCCCAATGGTGGCCATCTTTTCATTTTCCTAGTGGTTTCTTTTAGATAGCAAAAGTGTTAAATTTTAATCATCTAGTTTGTTGTTTTGTCTTTTACTGTTAGCACTATTTGTAACATATCTGAGAACTCTGCCCAACTCAAGATTATAAAAATTACTGATAATTTCACAGGTATATGCAATATGTCAAAACTTATCAAATTGGATATTCCAATCATATCCAATTGTACATGTAATTGTATGTTAACTATACCTCAAAAAAGTTGCTCAAAAAACTGCAACCTGATCTAATTTTTAAAATTCATTCTGGCTGCTATGAGGAGAAGGGGCTGGGGTGGGACAGTGGGTAAGAGTAGGAACTGCGGGTGTTTAGGAGACTGTTACAGTCATACTGGTGAGAGATACTGATGACAGTGGAAATGAAGAGAAGGGGCTTCCCTGGTGGTTCAGACAGTGAAGAATCTGCCTGCGATGCAGGAGACCTGGGTTCAATCCTTGGGTCGAGAAGATCCCCTAGAGAAGGGAATGGCTACCCACTCCTGTATTCTTGCCCTAGGAAATCCCATGGACAGAGGAGCCTGTTGGGCTACAGTCCATGGGTTGCAAAGAGTCGGACACGACTGTGTAAGTATCACTTTTCAGACATATTTGAGAAATATTTTGAGACCTAATAACAAATGCACTAACAGACTTATAAGATGTGAGAGAAATGGAGAGATGTAGGATGGCTACCAAATTTCCAACTTGAGTGCTGAGTGGCTGGGGCTGCCTGGTCAGGAAGACTTGGGGGTAGAGATGGGAATGGAACCAGAGTCCTCTTTTTGTCTACCTGTGAAGAGAAGGGGCTGAGTGGAGTATTAGTCCCCCTGAGAGAATAGACGAAGAAGCAGCTTTAAAATAGCCTTGGGCATTCCAACACTTGGAGATTCCCTGAAGGAGCCAGTAAAGCTCCTCAGGAAGGAACTAGAGAACTACCAATCATATTAATTCGCTATGGCTGCTGTGACAAATTACCGCAAACTGGTGGCTTTAAACAACTAAAAGTTTATTATCTCAGTTCTGGGGGGCCAGAAGTTCAAAATCAGATCCCTGGGCTGAAATCAAGGCATCAGCAGGGCCATATTCCTTCTGGAGGGTCCAGGGGACAATGTTTTCCGTCACTCTTCCAGCTTCTGGTAGCTCTTGGTATTCCTTGACCTGAGCTTCATCACTCTAGTCTCTGTGTCCATGGTCACTTACTTCCTCCTCTCCTGTTGATGTCAAATCTGCCTCTGCCTCATTCTTCTAAGGACATTTGTCATAGGCTTTAGAGCCCACCCAGAAAATCGAGGATGATCTCCTTATCTAAAGATCTTTAGCTTAATTATATTCATAAAGATATTGTCTTCCCCCAAACAAGGAGATTAGCCAATGGACATATCTTTTGGGGGCCATTATTCAACCCACTGTACCAACTGATTGACAGACTAAAGGAGTGACTAATTAAATAATAAAAGATAGCAGAGCTCCCTATGCCTGGGAAGAGGGACCGAGGATGTCAAGTATAGGGTGCATAGGACCTAGGCTGCTGTTAGCGGAGCATGTGTGTGGGAGACTGTCATGGAGAGGGGATGTACTGTGGACAGGAATCTCCTAGCTCTTCCAGACCTGACTCAGCATCTGGCAGGGGTCATCCATGCTGTAGCCAAAGAGACCTTTATATTACAAATCTGTTCATGTCATGCTCCAGTGAGTGACCCTTCAACAGCTTCCAGCAGCTTTAGGCCAAAGACGAACATTCTCACCTACCTACAAGGTCCAGGGGCCGGGTCTCAGCCCACCTCTGCAGTCTCGTCTCACACCTTCGTCCTCTGCTGTCTGCCTCCAAAGACACTGGCTGCCTCTCAGGTCCTTGCTTACTGTTGCAGGGCCATGCCTATGGTTTCCTCTGCCTGGAAGTTTCTTCTTCAACTCACTTCATGGGGTTAGCAACAACTAATACTTTGGATCTCAACCCAAATGTCTCTTCTTCAGGAAATTCATCCTTGAGTCCTGGGTCCAGGTCATACTAATGTGTAATATAATTTCTCATGGCTCCTCATACTCATCTCCCATAGTACTGTCAAAGTATACAGTTGTGTACATATTTGTAATATTATTTTATTAGTGTTTACCTCTACCACTAGACCGTAAGGGAGGGTTTGTATAACTTACACTCTTATCACAAGTGCCTTGTACAGTGCTTGGCACACAGAAGGAGTATGTGGTAGTTTTGAAACATGTCTGCAAATTTTATGATACTCTTCCCATCAAGAGATAAGAGTCCAATTGCCCTCCCTTTAAATATGGGCTGGTCTAATGACTTGCCTCTAGTTAACAGAATGTGGCAGAAGAAATGCAGTATGACATCTAAGGCTAGGTCATGAAAGGTAGTATGGTTTCCTCCTGGCCTGATTTCTTTTTGGATGCTCCCTTTCAGAAACAGCTGCCATGCTGTGAGGATGCCCAGGCGACATAGAGAGGGCACAGGTAGGTGTTTCAACTAAAGGCCCCACTGAGAACTTAGCCAATAGCCAGTATCAACTGGCAGACATGTACTGAGGGAAGCTTAGTGGTGATTCCAGCCTCAGCTGCCTGTAACCACACGAGAAACCCTGAGTGAGAATTGCCTAGCTGAAGCCAGTTACTCCTGGAACCATGAGAGATGAAAAAATAACTGTTGTTATTAAATAACTGATCATTGTTGTTATTGTTATTATATATAAGTTTTGGGATGATTTGTTACTTAGAAGTGGATTGGAACAGGGTCCAAGAAATACTCAATAGATGTGTTGAATGAATAGATGTGGAGAGGTCTGGCTGAGGGAATATTGCCTTTGCTTTAGCTCTGTATAAATTTTGGTTGGTAACTCTCAGTTTTTCCTGCTCCAAGAGGCCTTGGAGATCCTGGAAGCCCCAGTCTAAGAGTCTGTACTCAATCTTAGCCAAGAGAAGACTTGCAGAAACTCTGCCCAGAGCAGAGAGCATGGTGGGGTCATCAAAAATGAGCTCTGGCAAGAACCTCAAAGTGCATTCATGTCACTGTGGTTTATTAATCTTGGGCCATGCATGGTTTCAGGGGAGCAAAAACATACATTTCCCCTGTATGTGTATTTTCCTAGGGGGAGGGTCTCTAGGCTGTCATTTTTATCAAATTTTTTAAATGCCTACATCCCCAAAGTGTTAAGAACTACTGATTTAGCACAGCAATCTCAATTTCTAGGTTAAAAAACTGAGAACACCTCATTTTCTAGTAAAAAGATGGACAAAGTACCCTAAATAAGCTTCCTTCTGCAAACAATTCTGGATAAAAGAGAAGAAAAACTTTTAATGCACTGATGAGCGGGCAAGAAAATGAGGAATACTCAGGCCCTAAAACTCAAGAATCCAGAGAGGTAAGTTGAGCTATTTTTAAATTAATTTGTTTGTTTATATTGTGGAGACCACTTCACCTCTCCCATATACATAATGAAATCTACGCTCTTAACAAATTTTATTTATTTATTTGGCCGTGTTGGGTCTTAGTTGCAGCACGTGTGGAATCTTCGTTGCGTCACGAGGGATCTTTCATTGTGGCTCGCAGACTCTCTAGTTGTGGCCCACAGGGTCAGTGGTTGAGGTGCATGGGCTTAGTTACTCCAGGGCACATGGGATCTTAGTTCCCAAACCCATGTTTGTATTGCAAGGTGAGTTCTTAACCGCTGGACCACCAGAGAAGTCCCTCCTCTTAACCAAAATTTAAGTGTACAGTACAATATTGGTAACTATAAGCACAACCATGTACAGCAGATCCCTACAGCTTTTTCATTTTGCACAAGTGACACTTTATTATTTTTATTTCTTAACTCAGTAAACTTGAACTTGGTCATATAGAATGGGGTGATATGAAAGAAATAAGTGTTGTAGTAGTAACTGGCTCTCCAACAAAACAAAGTACCCTATTTTTAGTATTTGCTGGTTTCCAAGATGTAAATATTCCTACCATAGCCAGTTTCAAGCTCTCAATGGTACCAGGAACTGACACGCGAAATTCGTAAGTATTTGGTTCTTCTGAGTTGGTAGGAGCCAGTTCCAGCACACTACTGAGAGAAACTCAAGTTGTCTCTAAGGTGGGAAGTCTGATAAGACCTTTCTTGCATAAGATTGGGACTTCAGTGAATGAATGGACCAGATAAAAGCACCACTACCTCCCAAGAGACTGAAAAGAAAAATGCCTATCTTAACGTCCCTCTTCTCAGGAGAAATAAAATAGCCCCTGCAAATTCACAACTGTAAAGCATATCTATGTCTTTTGAAGCCCAAATTCACACTACTTGGGTGATCTGAAAAGTTTCAGTCCAGCATTTAATTTAAAGTGGGCCCAATCTGGTAACACTGTGAGAATATGGCAAATCAAATGCAAATACTCTTGGAAAAACCCACCTTCACCCCAAGTCTCAAGAATTCCCACAGAGAAAGCTCCAAATAGTAGCTTCTAGCTGCAAATCACCAAACACCAAACAACAGATGGTGGAAACAAATCTGTGTTGTCTTTAGATACTGGAATTATCAGAAAAATAGTATAAAATGACGTGTTTAAAATGCTGAAAGAGTAGAAGAGAAAGTTGAAAATTTGAGCAGTGAGCAAGATACCCTGAAAAAGCACCAAGTATATTTGAACAAGAACTAGAATGTCCCTCTAGAAATTTAGGATATCTTAACTAAATCTACAAATTCAATGGTTGTGTCAAATAGAAGATTAGACACAATTGAATATATCAGGCACAATAAAATTATAACTGGAAGATAGAACTGAAGAAATTCTCTAAAATGCAGCATAGAGAAATAAAAGGATGGAAAATATGAAAAAGTAGTTAAAAGATATGGGGGATAGGTTGAGATGGTCCAAAATACATATAATCAGAGGTTTCAGAAGGAGAGCAGCGAGATTATGAGACAAAAGTAGTATTCGAATAGTTAGTGGATGAGATTCATCCAGAAATCCATCAATTCATGCATTCAAGAATCTGGTAAATCCTCATAAGAATTAATCAAAAGAAACCCACAAGTAGACATATCATAGTGAAAATGCAGATTGCCAAAGATGAAGTCTTAAATAGGAGTTTATTTTCAAAGTAGTGACAATTAGACTAAAGCAGGTGATTTCTTAACAGCTGGAAGATAGTAGAATTGTATTTTTAATGTGCTGAGGGAAAATGATTGTCAGACAAGAATTCTACAACTAGTGAAAAGATATTTTAAGAATAAGAAAAAAATAATGATACGGTGAGATGAACAAAAACTATATTTGCCACTGGCAGGCAGAAAGAAAGTGATTCCAGATGGAAGGAATTAAAAACAAGAAGGATTGCAGAGCAAAGGAAGTGGTACCTGTATCAGTAAAAACAAATATTGTATAAATAATACTAACAATGTCTTGTGAGCTTAAAAAAAGATAAAATTCAAATATATAAAAGCAGTCATATATAAGCTAAAAGGGGAGTGATTAGAATTAATTCTAAGGTCCTTGTTTTATTTAAGAGAAAATAAAAGATATTGGTTAATGTCAACAGGCAAAATATGCACATTAAAGTTTCTAGTATAACCTCTAAGAATAGCAAAAACAAGTATAACTTGCAAACTAGTAAAGGAGAAAAATGGAATATGAAAAAATAATCAAACAATAGAAAATAAATCAAATAATCAAAGAAACAATAGAAAAAGAAATCAAGAAAAGGTATGAAAAATACAAATTAATAAAGTACATATACATTTACATACATACACACATACATATATATATGTGTGTGTCTGTGTATGTATCAGTATTTTAATAAATGTACATGGACTAAATGATTCTGTTAGATGAAAAATATTCCTGGGACTTCCCTGGTGGTTCAGTGGCTAAGACTCTGCGTTCCCATTGCAGGGGGCCCAGATATGATCCCTGATCAGGGAACAAAAACCCCCATGGCGCAGCTAAGACATAGGGCAGCCAAGTAAATAAATATTTTTTAAAAAGAAGAAGAAAAAGATTGCCAAGTTAGACAAGGCGAATAAATCCAGCTATAAGCTATTATAGAGGTGTATCTAAAATATAATACAGAAAGATTAAAAGTAAAAGGATGAAAAAATCTGCCAAATACTAAGCAAAAAAAGATTATATATTTTAGTCAAAATAGACTTTGACCAAAAAAAGAGCATTGTGAGAGACAACAGAGTCACTTCATAATGATTAAAAAGTCCAATTCATCCGTGAAGTGAAGTGAAGTCGCTCAGTCGTGTCTGACTCTTTGTGACCCCGTGGACTGCAGCCTACTAGGCTCCTCTGTCCATGGGATTTTCCAGGCAATAGTACTGGAGGGGATTGCCATTTCCTTCTCCAGGGCATCATCCCGACCCAGGGATCGAACCCAGGTCTCCCACATTGTAGACAGACGCTTTACCGTCTGAGCCACCAGGGAAGTCAGTAAGTCAATTCATCAGTAAGATGGAATAAATCTTACATTTATATGTATTTACTAACTTCAAAATAGATAAAGCAAAATGAGAAATCAAGGAAAACAAAAATAAAAACAAATTCATAATGCAGTGGGAGATGTTAACACACCTGCCTCAGTAACTGATAGATCAAGCAAACCATCAGTAAGGGTTAGGAAAGTGGGGTCCATAGAGGGGCAGTGACAGATGACCCTTCATCCTTCTACAAATATTGAGAGCCTGAATGTCCAAGATACCACAATTATATGCTTTGCCAGAGAGAAAAAATGCTTTTAGTATTTTTATGAGTGGGAATTCTAGTCCCATTTTATAAATTGGAAGCTTAAGAGGCCTGGAGAAGTTAAATAACTTGGGTAAGATGCTCTTGTTCAGAAATCTTTAATGTCAAATCCTACTGCCAAACACAGCCCTTGACCTTCCTACTTGTGGACAATCTTAATCCCCCTACATCTCCTCCTGGACCTTTTTAAACTTCTTGGAGACCTTTGGTCCAGTCTTTTTGCCCCCTCTCATCATGCTTCCTTCTTTCCCAGTCTGAACCTCTGGAGGATCATTTGAATCCCTCTCTCCCCAGCACTCCTGATTCCCCTGCACTCCTATCCTCTTGGGCTCAGCCCATCCTTGTATTATACCTGGAGTCCACCTGTTCTGCTCCTGTGATTGGCCAAGCTGCTGGGTCATGCTGGAGAAAGATGCCCAGCTCTACAAATTTTCCCCATAATTCTGGGATCTTGGCCATCACCTGTGTTCACTCCCATGTCCATAAGACCTCATTCTCTTGGCTTTTTCTCCTTAACCCAACAACTTGCTCAAGTCTCTTCCATTCCTTTATTTATTTATTAAAAAAAAAAACAAAAACAAACCCAGGGTCTTTTATTTACTGATTTAAATTTTATTTATTTATTTATGACTGCTCTGGGTCTTCGTTGCTGCATACAGGCTTTCTCTAGTTACAGTGAGTGGGGGCTACTCTAATTTCAGTGTTCGGGCTTCTCATAGTGGTGGCTTCTCATTGTGGAGCGTGGGCTTCAGAGCTGGGGCTTCGGTATTTGCAGCACATGGGCTCAGTAGTTGCAACCAGGGATTGAACCTGTGTCCCCTGCATCGGCAGGTGGACTCCTAACCACTGGATGGTTAGGGAAGTCCTGAGGCTCTCCCTTTCTGCAAAGAGTCTTCTCCTCCCCTTTCTGGCCACCATGTAACCACTTCTCTTCCTTCCACATCCAAGGAGTAATTAACAATGTCTCTACTTCCTCACCTCCCAACTTTCCTTCTTTATCCTTTGTAGGCTGGCTTCAGCCCCTATCACCCCACTGAAATGTCTGTTTCTAAAACTACCAAGAATCTACTAACTACCAAGTGCAAGAGATATTTTTCATTCTTAGAACCTGGGCTCCACAGGCCTCAATAGCCTAGGATATAAATGGACCTACATGAATAAAAACAAAACAATAAGCACCAAATTTCACCCATTCTTTGCATCTACCCACTGAGGTGGGTGAGGACCCTCTCTGCTCTCTGCAAAGCCCACTCATGTATTTCTGGATCCACAGGCCAATGCTCCTATGGACTCACAAATAGCCTCAGGGCATCCAGTAGGGCATCTCCTGTGGCCTACCTTTTCCTGCCTTGATTGAGGCAAAGAGCTGTGGAGGAAGAAATGTTTCTCTTTGCTTTATGAGTCCCCAAAGCAGATTTATCTGCTCCTTGAAATCCTACATTTAAAAAAAAAAATCACACTATTTCCTTTGGTAGGACTCAGACATGAGTTCAGTGGGCCAATTTAGGAGCTGAATCTGAATACAGACTCAAAAATGAGTTCAGCTTCTTCTTCCTCCCACTCCCCTGCCTCCCCAGGCACTAAGGTGTTTCCTCTGGGTCAAGTTCACACATTTGACTTCTCAGAGTGAAGCGGGCCCTGCTTCCCAATGGCTACCCAATGGCTATTCCCCCTCCCTTTTGCCTAAGAGCCCCTGACTTTATTCAGGTACCTACTTTACTCTGAGAACTAGTTTAGGGAAAGTAGTTCCAGGCCTGGCCTCATAGGGAGAGTCAACATTAGTTTATTGCCATAAAAGTGGTCTTAGGCCCCCCAGCTAAGCATGGACTTCTAAATGTTGTCCCATTTCCATGAGGCTGAAAAACTGAGGCTCAACCTCGCTAAGTTCAAACAATGTCTTCAGACTGACAGCTAATTTCATTGGTTAGAATCCACTGCCCTCTCAATTCTAGCTTTTGTTTTTTCTGGCCTGAGTACAGTAAGTTCCCTACATACAAAAGAGGTCCATCCCAAGAGTACATTCAAAAGTCCAACAACGTACCCAACTAATTGGCTATACAGTGTTGTACTGTGATAGATTTATGATACTTTTTACGAAAATAATACATAAAAACAAAAAATATAGAAGATATGTTTACTCTTACAGCACCTTGGAAAATGCAGTGGTACAGTACAACAGCTGGCACAGGGGCACGTTCACATCTTTGAAAGTTCGCAATTTGAAAGTTTGTATGTAGGGGACTTACTATGTATTCCTGACTTCACTGCAGTCAGGATGTGTTTTCACACAAAATTGCACTCTTTCCTGGATTCTTCCCCTTCCCCTACTATCCTGCTTCCCCTTCTCCCTAACTGGTTTCTCTTGGGAACATTTCTTTACTAAATCATCTTTATTGAATCTTCTCTGATTCTCTTTGATTCTCTTCTCTGAGAATCTAATGAAAGTCATGGACCTTGTCTCCAGAAAAATGCAGATACACGCATTTAAAATGGTATATATACCTTTTTGCCCCCCTAAAGTCATCTATGGACCCAAGATTTAAGAACACTGGAGGGACTTCTCTGGTTAAGACTCAGCTTCCAGTGCAAGAGACAGTGGCGGGGGGGGTAGAGGTGTGATCCCTGGTGGGGAAACTAAGATCCCGCATGCTGCCCGCACAACAACAACAACAAAAGGTCTTTGGGGCAGCTCCATAGCTAACTTTCTCTGCATTTCGCACCTTGGTTACCAGGGAGTCGGGGCAGGCTCGTTTGGGGCTGAGCTGCTTCCCAGTTCAGCTGTCCCCTGTCCCCTCTGGCCTTCCTGAGGCTGTCTATGCTTCCCTGGAGGCCACAGCCCTGGCTCTAGGCGCCCTAGAGCGCCCCCATGCCTACATGCAATGTGCCTTCAGTTGGAAAACAAACCTGGGCAGGACAGCGCTCCCTGAGGTGGTGGTCGTGGGCTCCGCTCTTCCTGGACTCCCTTCTGGTGGGGCCCAGTCTGCCCGCTAAGCTGTCCTCTCCTCCTCCCTGACTTTTGTGTGGGCCCCCACACCACACTCCCTCCTTCCCTCCCTCTGACCAGAAGCCTGGGACCCCGACCTTGAGGAAACCCTACAACAGGGTCTCTGCCCTCTTCCTCCCATGACTGTAGTCTCTCATGGGGACTCTAGCCCCCCAGGCTCCGGCCTGTTTGCTGCCCCCTTGAAAACCTGGGGTCCGGGAAGGCTGAGGGCTCTGGGCTCCACTGAGGAAACAGGACTCGGGGTGAAGCTCCCAGGCAGGGGCTGTAGGGCCCTTAGAGACAACCTCCTCTCCTGCCTTTGTCCATGCTCTAGGGGGTGCAGGCAGCCTTGGGAGAAGCTGTTCTCCACTTGGCCACCCCCACCCCCAGGCGCCTGGCTCTCCTGCTGTTTTCTTTCTCTGGGCTCTGGAACCTTCTGCGGATCCTCTC
>NW_011494606.1:6805364-6805572 GCF_000754665.1 Bison bison bison
ACAGAGCAGAGTGCCCTCCACCCCCCGCCCTCTATCTGGGCTCAGGGCCTGTGTCTGGGAGGGGTGGCTGGCTCGGGAGGACCCGGCTGCCCAGCAGAGGGGCCACCAGGGCAGGTTTGTCCATCCCGGCCTGTGGCTGGGCCAGGCTGGAGGCTCAGAGGCCTCCGTCTGCGGGCAGGGCCAGCTGGGGAGGTGCCGGCCGCCCCCG
>NW_011494606.1:6805672-6813507 GCF_000754665.1 Bison bison bison
AGGTCCTGCCTGCCCCTGCAGGACCCTCGCCTGCCTTTTCCAAGTGCTTCCCCTCCAACCTGACAGTGGGTCTCCGCCGTCCCTGGGGTCATATTTCCTGGGAACATGGGGGAGTGGCGCTCTTGCTCTTCAGAGCCACAGCTGAAGAGCTTTCCTGTCAGAGCAGTGGTTCTGAGATACGATGAGAATCACCTGAGAGCTTTACAAACCACTGCTGTCCGGGCCGCGGCCACACCAGTTACCAGTTTTAAAGCTCCCAGATGATCCAAACGTGCGGCCTTTGAGCCTCACAAGAACCCTGAAAGGCCGGGACTGTCGTCATCCCCACTGTGCAGGTGGGGACACTGGGCTCAGAGAAATGAAACCACTTGCCTGGGGTCAGAGGGCAAGTGAAAGGGACAAGGGTCCCCTTCAGACCTGCACCCTGCTGGAAGCACCCAGGCTTCCAGAGGGGCTTCCAGTGGGACCACAAGGCCTCAGGCTGGCTCATGAACTGGCCCTGTCTCCCCAGAAGTGGGGAGACATTTCTGCCCCCTCTATCTCTGCATGCTGGGCTGGGCCTCCTCCAAGCTTCAGACTGCGGTGGGTCACTTCCACTCACCCAGCCAGGTCCTTTCACTGGAGAGGCGCGCCCTTTGGTCAGGGGGGAGGATGCATTTTTGAGGTGAAATATTGTACAACAGCCAGGAACGGAAAATATTAAAAGCCCATGGGCGCCAGCAAGGTTCAGGCCAGGGCCAAAAAGTTCAGGAAAAAAAGGAATAAGGCTCCCTGCAGTGGAAACCCTGGGGTGGGGCGGGATCAGTCACGTCACCCACACCCTATATTCCAGGCTGCCTCCATCTTCAGGGTTAGAGCAAGCCTTGCCTGGGCCACAGGAAGGCCCTAGGGTGGAGATCCCAAGGGGAAAGCCCCACAGGTGTATTGGATTTGGTCTGCCCTGCCCTGCGGAGATGGGCACAGAGAAGTGGGGCCCCTGAGTGTGGATATCTTACTGGGATACACAGGTTCTGAAGGTTCCAGGTGCTGAGATACTGGACATGGTCCTTGTCCTCTAGGGTTTTCACCATAGAGATGGGGCAGGCAAGGAAACAGACAATGTCAATAGAATGCGATTAACGCTTTGTGGGAGGAGTGTACAGGGCACAGGGCTCCTGAAGAGAGGAGAAGGGCAGTTATCTCAGTCCTTGGCTATGAGGAAGTGTTCCCAGAGGAGGAGGTGGTACCTGGCTGAGTTCGCTACAAATAGATATTTGAAGAATGTTCACAAAGCTGGAGTGTGGGTAAGTGCCCTAGAAGCCTATCTCTCTGTGTTGGGAAAACAGAGAGACATCAGCAAATGGATCCATTCTCCCTGGAGGAGGGGGCACCCATCATCTCTCCCTTCCTCTCTGCCCATCGCATACACATTAAAGCGTAGACACACTCATAGTCACAAACAGTTACATATAAACACATACACATGTACAAGGTAGTGGAGAATGTACCAGCTTTCTTCTCGGTGAGATAGCTGTTTCTGTAAGAAAGGGTTTTTAAAAATATTTATTTTTATATGCTTCTCTGACTGCACTGAGTCTTAGTTGAGGGATGTAGGGTCTTTAGTTGAGGCACGTGGGATCTAGTCGCCTGACCAGGGATTGAACTTGGACTCCCTGAATTGGGAGAGTGGAGTCCTAGCCACTGGGACCGCCTGGGACATCCTAAGAGAAAGGTTTTAATAAGAACTGGAGGTAGAAGATGAGGCCCCCACAGTTGAAGACCTGTAGGGACAGGCTGCTGCTCTGCTGAAAACAGGAAGGAGGGTTCAGAGGGAGTGTAAGGAGCAGTGGTGGAAGAGGAAGAGGAGGGAGCTCTAGGGCCCCTCTAATCCTCTCATTTAACTGTGGAGAAAACTGAGGTCCAGAGAGGGAAAGTAAAATGCCTGAGGTCACATTGTACCTGGGGGTCAATGCTGAGTGTGGGTGCACAGGGGTCATGACACACCCAGGCAAGCTTGCAAATCCCTGCACAGCCAGTTGTGGCGCACACTCCCAGAGCAGGCACGCAACCGAGGCTGCCATTAATCACACCTGATGCTGCTCAGATCCCTCATTCAGCTGAGAGCTGGGTCAGCCTGCCTGTCTGCATCCGTTTCTCACTCCAGCCCTCACGGATCACAGGGCCCATAGCGGGAAGCAGAATCTTTGGGAACCTCGGGTCAGGCTACCTGCAGGTTCCCTGGAGGTTCCCTGAAGCAGTGCAGGATGTTCACCCCTAGAATGGACTCAGCTGCTCAGGGGTCAGGCTGGGCCTCCATCCTCAAGGAAAGATGTGCCTCAGGGCAGAGCTAAAGCCTCACTGGACCCAGAACTGGGACTGCAGACCCTAGCATCACATCTCAGTGAGATGTCAAGGAGTCTACTGGAGGCAGAGAGGAACCTAGAAGCTTCTAGAGGAACCTAGAGGAACAGGAGACCTGGGCTCCATCGTGACTTGCCTCTCTCTCTATGAATGGCCTTGGGTAAATCCCTTTCCCTCTTGAGGATCTATGAATTTATTTTATTTAAAAGATTTTATGATATGGACCACTTTTAAAGTCTTTAATTGAACTTGTTACAATATTGTTTCTGTTTTATGTTTTGATTTTTTTTTTTTTTTTCTTTTTGGCCACAAGGCATTTGGGATCTTAGTTCCCTGACCAGGGATTGAATCTGCAGCTACTGCATTGGAAGGCAGAGTCTTAACCACTGGACTGCCAGGGAAGTCCCAAATCTGTGAATTTATCACATTGAGCTAGGGGCTGGAGACACAGAGATAAGGCACAGGCCTTCCTCTTGAGAAGTTTACAGTCGGGTGAAGGAAGGCAGCATTTCCAGGTGGAGCAAAGAGCTCAACTCAGAGTGGGGCTAAGTGGGGAATAGTGAGGTTGGGGCTGGAGAGGGGGGTAGGCTGGAATGCTCAGCAGGCACATCTGCCTGTGTCAGGTATGATGATAAACTCTCATATTGTGCTTGTAACCTTAATGGTGCCACCACACCCTGGATCCCCATCTAGCTCTAACTGTGGGCCCACTGCTCCCTACTCAGGAAAGCACTTGTTACATGGTGTTTGGGAATGGCCACTGATTGGCTCAGGCGGAGCATCTGACCTAAACCCAGCCTATCCACCCACTGGCAGGTGGACTGGTGAAGTGCACTTCTTGGGAAAAGCTCCACCCAATAGGGGTGGAGATAGTAACGAGCTGAGCCAATCAGAATGGCTCCTGGTAGAACTTGAACTAAGGAAATACAGGAGATGGACCTGTGATGAGCAAGGTAGAGAGAGAAGCTGCCATACAGAGAGAAGCAGTTGCTCCACTGAAGAAGCATTCTGGAGAAACATTCAGGCAGCATGTGAGAGACTGGACGGCCTCAGCTCAGTTTCTGACTTCAGCTGTCTTTACAAGCTTGCTTTTTATTCAGATGGGCCTGAGTGAGTCATCATTCTTGTTAAACTGTGTAACTAGCTAAGGAGCCCCCTCATCTCCCTGGCATGCCAAAGAGCAGCCAACTCTGTCCTGCATCCTGTAGAGAGGCCGCTGTGAGAAAACAGAAAGATCAGAGGATGGGAAATTAAAAGACCGGGCCTGGGTTCGAGGCTGACTCAAGTTCCCAAGCATCCAAGAGCCAGGCCTTGGCAGAAGTCTGGAATCCCTTGCACAGTGTGCTTTCTCCTTCACTGGTTATGATCTGGCTCCAAGGAAAATGACAGATGAAAGCAGCCAGAAAGGTAAAGGCAGCTGCTACCTCTTCAGGGTATTCTGCTGTTTGATGGAAGCTGATTAGTTGGGTGCAGAGGATTCAAAGGGCTTCCCTGGTGGCTCAGTGGTAAAGAACCCGTATGCAATGCAGGAGACGTGAAGCCGTGAGTTTGATCCCTGAGTTGGGAAGATCCCCTGGAGAAGGAAATGGCAACCCAATCCAGTATTCTTGCATGGGAAATCCCACGGACAGAGGAGCCTGGTGGGCTACAGTCCATGGGGTCGTAAAAGAGTTGGACACGACTGAACGACTAAACAACAAGAAGATTCAAACCCTCTCTGTTCAAAGGGTCCCCAGGGAGATCTGAAAGTCATTGGAGAGCAGGGATGATTCTGGACACAGCACGATGCTTGAAAGTCTTAGCCATCTCCTGGGCACTTCTCAGTAGACCCACGTCTGGGTCCTGGGGAGAACAGAAGGGCTGTATGTGAAAGCTAAAAGAACTGTTCCACTGAAAAGTTTGCTTATCTGGGCATAAACAGACCTATTTTGGAATCAGGCAAAAGAGGCATTTGTTCCTGCTTTGCTACTGACCTTTGTACATGGAGAAAGCTCTATGGTGCAGGCATCAATGACTTGAAGAGCTGCAGTATGGGGGAAGGGGTTGGTCCATGGAGAAAAGAGTCTTTTCAACAAATAGGGCAAAAACAATTGGATATCCACATGCGACAAATGAAGCTTGACTCAGACTTTGCACCATGTGCATAAGCTGGTTAAAAGTGAAAATAGACCCTAAAGGCAAAACCTAAAAATTTTAAAAAACTCCTAGAGAAAACACAAAAGAAAATTTTTGTGACCATGGTTTTGGCAAACATGTTTAGATCTAATACCAAAAGCACAAATCCATAAAATTAAAAATTGATAAATCAGACTTCAAAATTAAGAACTTCTGCTCTTCAAAAGGCACAGGAAGAAAATGAAAAGACAGAACTCCCCTGGCGATCTGGTGGTTAAGACTCTGCACTTCCACTGAAGGAGGCACGGGTTTGATCCTGGGTCAGGGAAGTTCTGCATGCTGTGGTTTGCAGCAAAAAAAAAAAAAAAAAGACAAGCTACAGAGCTACTGGGGGAAAATACTTTCAAAATACATCTGATAAAAACCTGTATCTATAATATATAAGGTACACTCCGAATTCAATAATGAGGAAACAAATAACTTAATTACAAAATGGGCAAAGTATATGAACGGACACTTCATCAAAGAAGACATAGAAATGGCAAATAAGAGTATGAAAAGCTGCTCACCGTCACTGGTTACCAGGGAAGTGTGAATTAAAACTAGACACACTACCCAACTATTGCTGCTGCTGCTAAGTCGCTTCAGTCGTGTCCGACTCTGTGCAACCCCATAGACGGCAGCCCACCAGGCTTCCCGTACCTAGGATTCTCCAGGCAAGAAGACTGGAGTGGGTTGACATTTCCTTCTCCAGTGCATGACAGTGAAAAGGGAAAGTGAAGTCGCTCAGTCGTGTCCGACTCCCAGTGACCCCATGGACCGCAGCCTACCAGGCTCCTCCATCCATGGGATTTTCCCGGCAAGAGTACTGGAGTGGGGTGCCATTGCCTTCTCAGACCATCGGAAAGGCTTAAAAACAGCCAAAGGTGTGATTTTAACAGTATCAAGTGTTAATGAGAATGCTGAGCAGTTGGAACTCATGTTGCTTGTGGGAAAGTACATGGAATAATCACTCTGGGAAACAGTTTGGCAGTTTCTTATAAAGTTAAGCATACACTTCACTTATAACCCAACAATCACACTCCTAGATATTTACTCAAAAGAAGTGAAAAACATGTTTATACAAAAATTGGTACACAAATACTCATAGCTAAAATATAATTGCTAAAAACTGGGAGACAACCCACATGTCCTTCAACTGGTAAACGAACAAAGAAACTGTGGCATATCCATACAATAGAATACTACTCAACAGTGAAAAGGAATGAGTTATTGACACATGCAACAACCTGGATAATTATACTAAGTGAAAGAAGGTAGACTTAAAAGGCTCATACCAAAGAATTCCATTTACAGGACATTCTCGTAAAAGTAAAATGATAGGAAAAGAGACAGATCAGTGGTGGTCAGCAGCTGCGGATAGGGAAGGGGGCTGACTCCAAAGGGAGTTTCTGAGAAGAGAGAAGTATTTTGTATCTTGATGGTGATATGGTTACAAGACTGTCTGCATTTGTAAACAATCATAGAATTTTCTACTCAAAAGGGTGCTTTTACACAATGAAAATTATGCTTCCATTTTTAAAAATGGGAAGTGAGGGGACTTTCCTGGTGGCCCAGTGGCTAAACTCCGAGCTCCCAATGCAGGGTGCCTGGGGTTCGATCCCTGGTCAGGGAACTAGATCCCATAGGCTGCAACTAAAGATCCTGCGTGCCACAACTAAGACCTATTGCAGCCAAATAAATAAGTAATTTTTTTAAAAAAAGAAAGAAAAAGTAAAAAAAAAAAAAAAAGGTAAAAAGAAGAGGGATTCAATTTTCTTCTTCCCTTTCTTTGCCTTTTCTGTTACTGGCCAACATTCTGTCCTCAAAGCTATTGTTCTCCTGGGGGTGGGAGTAATTTCTCAATTCGGCCACACTGAACACTGCTTTATTTCTGGAAACAAAGAGTCAACCCACCGAGGATGATCTGTGCAGGCCCATGTCTGCTGTCTCCTGCCGTCCCTCCCTGTCTGGCTAAGCCTGCCCACCCAGGCCTTTCTAACTTCCATTCCCCTTGCTGCCTGTTTCCAAGGGCCATCTGGAGGCCCAAATCTTTACAACCCAGGTGTTGTGTGGGCGAAATACTCTGCTTAGAAAGAGGGAGGCTCCTCACACTCCACTTTCAGCAGTTCTAGCCCATTAAACGGCCATGGGTCCTGGGCATGTATGGTCTGAGAGGACATCCACCTGACATCTGCCTCGTCTCAGCCCTGATACAGGCCATGCCCATCACTGCTGCAGGCGGGAAACAGGCAGCTGTCAGATGCTTCAGGGTGAGCTTGATGAACACCTGGGGCAAACGCATCACCCTGAGTGTGACAGGTCAGGAGGGGAGTGTGAACACTCTTGCCATGACTCCCTGGTAAGTGTGAACCCCCTAGTCCTACACAAAATTGTGAGTGGGGGTGTCCCTGAGACACACAGGGAGGGGGGGGGACTGTGGGACACGCTGATGTCCACACGTAGAATGTGAACTCACTGATTTGTGCAGTGAACAGAACAATGTCTCAGTGTGGGAGACACTGGAAGTGTGGTGGAGACACTGTGGTGACTCTGAGCCCGCCATGACAGCTTGGGGAGCATCATGCTGACTCCCACAGTCAGTGGTGAAGACACTGGGGCTTCTGTGGGTGTGAGCACCTTGTGGTAAGTGTGGGGAGCACTAGAGATGCCATGTGTGAATTCAAGGTTGAGACCATGGTAAGTGCACCACAGGACAGTGAGGTGACCTTTTTTTAAAAAAATATTTACTTGTTTCTTTGACTGCTCTCAGTCTTAGTTGTGGCGTGTTAGTTTTTCTTAGCTGTGGTCTTAGTTGGGATCTAGTTCCCTAACCAGGGATCGAACCCAGGCCCACTATACTGGGACTGTGGAGTCTTAGCCACTGGACCACCAGGGAAGTCCTAAGGTGACTTTATTTTTAAGTTTAAGGAGCATGAACACAGTGAGCATGTTACACAAGGTGGAGGGCTCTGCTGGGCATGTTTTGGGGCATCTGCAGACCGTGCCCATTCTCAGGGTATCTGGTCCCCACCCGCAACCTTTGAAGAGTCAGCACACCCTCATAAGACCAGGTGTTGACCAGCAGGCACTGTGTGTGCAGCTACCGCGTGATTTGCATAGTTCTGAAGGTTTCTTTTTCTTTCATTTTCTAAGCTGGAGTTGTTATAGTTGTTCAGTTTTGCCCAGCTCTTTTGGGAAGTGCTGATGTGGTTACAGGGTGAGAGGAAGTGATTCATGGGTAGGTTTACCGAAGAACAAAGGGAGGGTAAATGCTGAGGTTGACAGCTATTAAAGTGGTTTTTGATATCAAGATTCAACTACTGGTATCAAGATTAGTT
>NW_011494606.1:6813607-6823426 GCF_000754665.1 Bison bison bison
CTCCCTGGGGGTCTAGTGGTTAAGAATTTGCCTGCTAATGCAGGGGATATGGGTTCGATCCCTGGTCCAGGAAGATCCCACACATCACAGAACAATTAAGCCCATGCACCAGAACTACTGAAGCCCGTGTGTCTAGAGCCTGTGCTCTGCAACAAGAGAAGCCACCGCAGCAAGAAACCCGTGCATTGCAACGACTAGTAACCCCTGCTTGCCATAACTAGAGAAAGCCCACACACAGCAACAAAGACCTAGTGAAACCAAAAATAAATTAATTTTTTAAAAAAGAATCTGGATTAAAAAAAAGTTTAGTAGTTAGACATTTCAGGTTGACTCCTACTCAACCTGAAGTAGGAGTTGTACTTTTTGGTTTGTATTTGTGGTTGTATTTTTGGTGGGTATGTGTCATTTTTTGCTTCCTAACATCCATTCTTCCTACTTCTGGTGACAGCACCACAATTTTTCTTTGGGAAAAGTCAGTCCCTGTGATTCCAGTGAGATGATCTACCCCTGCCTCCAGAAGTGGACTAATCAGAGCTTTCTACCCCCATGGTTATGGGCACAGGGTCAGGAAGGGCTCAGAAAGAGCCTTTCCCAGGACTTCTGCTCAACACAGAAGTCATGCTTTTTCAATTGGAGATTTGAGACATGCTAGAAAGGAGCTGTATCTTCTGGAAGATACAGCATCTGTTTCAGTTACTGTCAAACTACCCCAAATCTTAGTGGCTTAAATGATGATCATTTTCTCATATCCTCAGAATTCTATAGGTCAGGGTCTCATGTAGGGCTTGACTGGGCAATTCAAAAAACAATGACTTGTTTTTTATGACTTGGATTGAGGCCACTTTGTGGCACTCATCTAGTAGATGAGCTGGTCTGACCTGGAGGGTCCAAGACAGCTACACTCACATGATTGGTGCCTTCATGGTGAGGCCTGGAAGACTGGGCTCAGCTGGGACCTCCTACCATAACACCGACACCAGGCCTCTCCAGTTTGGTGGTCTCTGGGAAGTTAGCTGGCTTTCCCCAGAGCAGACATCCCAAATGGAAGTTGTATGACCTTTTCTGACCTAGCCTTAAAAGTTCATCTCGTTCTTGGTTACAAGTCAGTCATAGGCCAGCTGAGATTCAAGGGGAGGGAAATTAGATTCTACTTCTTGATGGCAGAGGAAGGCAATCACCTTGTACATGAACATGTGCAATGGAAGCTATTGTTGGAGCCAACTTGGGAAAATACAGACTCTGCTAAGCCTCCTTGGGAAAAAAACCATCTCAGAGAAAGCAGTTGAGACCTGGAAGGAGAACAATCCTGATGATATTATTTGAGTCCCTGGATCCAATTTTCCCCAGGACTTCAGTTTTCACAACCATTAGATCCCTTTTCTGCATAATCCAATCTGAGTTGTGCTTTGTCTCTTGTAACTGGAAACTCTTTTACTCTTAGCGTGTATGTGTACGTGTGTGCTGAGTTGCCTCAGTCATGTCTGATGCTTTGCAACCCCATGGACTGTAGCCCACCAGGCTCCTCTGTCCATGGGATTCTCCAGGCAAGAATACTGGAGTGCGTTGCCATACCCTCCTCCAGGGGTTTTTCCCAACCCGGGGATCAAACTTTCGTCTCTTATGTCTCCTGCATTGGCAGGCGGGTTCTTTAGCCGTGGTGCCACCTGGGAAGCCCCTGAGTGTGTATATCGGTTATCTGTTACAGTACAACAAATCACCCCAAAACTTAGTGCCTTACAACAATGATTATCATTCCCTGTGATTCTGTGGGTGGCTAGGCCATTCTTTTGCTGGACTTACCTGGCTCGCTTATGCAACTGCTGAGGTAGAAAGTTCAAGATGTCCTCATTCACATGTCTGGCTGTTGGCTGGGGGTCTCAGTTCTCCTTCATGTGGTCTGTCATTCTCTAGGAGAACAGATTGACTTCTTTATATGGTGATCTCAGGAGAATGTTCCTAGCGAGTGAAGGTGGCAAGATCTCTTGAGTATCATTTCTCTCATTCCTTTGTTCAAAGCAAGTGACAAAGTCAGTCCAGGTCAAAAGGGTGAGTAAAGAGACTCTACCTCATAATGGGAGAGTTGCAAAGAATTTGTGGTCATATTTAATCCACCACAGTATGATAGATAGCTGGATCGTATTAGATAGGGACATTTTTGAAATTAATGTGTGTATGGGAAGAAGGATGTGTATACCAGGCGGGCAGAGCCAGAGTAGTCTAGCATGTTCTCACTGAGGAGCACACGGCTGGAGTGTATTTCACCTTTCTGAGCCTCGGTTTCCCATCTGTAAAATGGGTGTCATCATTCCTGTCTCGCAGATCAGCTGTGAGGCTGAAGATGGGATGATGATCAGGAATGTGCCTTGTAAATTACAGGATGCTGAACATTATCATCTGAGATCTGAGAAGCAATAGTCAAGGTGGGCCTGGGTGGTCAGAGAGGGCAGGAGCAGGGAGACTGAGATGGGGTATTGGCAGATGGGGGACATTCACATGGGTGGGGAGGAAGATGGGAAGCTGAGGAGTAGAACTGTAAAGGCACTGGGTGGGAAAAGTGACAGACGGTATCTAGCACAGGGAGGAGACCAACAGGGTCAGAGAGTGAGCTCTCCCACTCCTGTAGACTCTGGGTATCTCAACTCCCATACATACTGGGTCAGCAGCCCCTGAGGGTCGTCCAGAGCTGCAGTGAAGTCCTCCAGTCCCCAGGAATCAGCAGTGGCATATCCCTACCCAGGCCTGCAAAGCCTCCTCAGGCCACAAGGGGGCGATGATGGGAGCATAGGAGAGGTGGTCAGAGAGTCCGAGACAGATCCCTTCCTCTGGAGCCGCCAGCATGACGTCAGACCCCTCCCAGTATTCCCAAGTTTCTTTCCCCTCCGCAGGGTGGAGACCCCTGGCCATAGGCTTGGGTCACAGATGGCCTGGCTAAACTGGATTCCAAGCCCCTCGATCCCCTGGACAAGGGTGGGGGTAATTGATGGGTTTCCCGTGTGTTCCAGGAGAGGGCTTGGAGCTGCAGCAGACTGGCCTGGCCTGAAGGAGCCCCCGGTGGCCACTCATGGTTGGCGCTGACCGAGCTAGGCCAGGCCCTGGACAGTCTGGATCTGTGGCCGCCTCCCAAGCCCTCACTATCCTGAGGTCCTGGCCAAGGAGAGGAGAAGCCTCTCCCTCAAAGGCGTCCTGGGAGCAGGGTGTGGGGATGGGCTCAGATTCCACCAGTCTAGCCCTGTGCAGTTAGCTGCTCAGTCCTTCTTGGGGACAGAAAAGGATTCTTCATCGGGAGAGATGGGAGGAGATGAGCTAGAAGGACACCAATGGCAGGGAGGTTAGCAGAGCCCAGGGATTCTAGCTCAGCCCTGTGCCAACCATGACAAGACCCTCTGGCCATTTACCCTACCACCCTACCCTTGGGGCACGGTAAATGGGGCCTGAGATGTGAGTTCCTGGCCAAGCAAGGACACCTAGGCAGGGATCATGGCCTAAAGGGCTTCCCTTTGCTGAGTCCTAGGCTTCCTGCCTCCTGCTACCGAAGGAAAAGACAGGCTGGGGAGACCTCTTTCATGTACTCTGTGGTTCCATAGAGTAGAGGCCCTGGAAAGATTGATTACCCTGACTCTGACCTCTTGTCCTCTGGTTTACCTCCCGCGCGCCTTCCTCTCCTGTCTACCTTGCTCTCCTTATCCAGTCTTGGTGGTCAAGTGACTTTTCTGGCTTCTGGCCTAACCTCTGGTGAGAGTCTTTGGAGCTGTCATTTCTTCTGTTCTCTCCTTTCTGTTGTAGTCATTGTCAGCATCTTATCAAACCTTGCAAGGGCTGGTGGGGGCCTCAGAGCTCTCTCAGTCTGAACTCCTGCTGCATAGGAGGTCCAGAGTCATGTGGGTCATTACTTGTCCAAGATCACACATCAGAATTAGCAATAGAACCAGTACTATACTTTTGGCTCCCAAGTTCCTGTTTTTCTCCTGGCCTCTGATCAGGCTATTGGGGCTCGGCTTTTGTCCACGGACCAGCAGAGTTCTTAGGGTCTTCACTCAGTTCACACTTTGCCTTCACTTAGTTCAGACTAAAGCTGCTTCATGGATTGGCTCTGACTATAATTGGACCAGACTTGGTCTAGCTACAGAATCTCTGGGCCAAAATCTGGGGGCCAGGAGGGAAACCAGGAGGCTCCAGTAGAAAAAGCAAACCAGGTCTGTGCCTTGGATCTGCTTAAGGGCTGTCTTTACTCAATATCCTTCCTCCACCCATCCGCTTCTCCCCCAACAGCTCCTGTCCAGGATGATGCTCAGGGAAACAGAGCTTCTAAACCCTTGCTTACACCCACACACATTCACACAGAGAGAAAGACATATATATATATATATATATATATGAATGAATGTTAGTCACTCAGTCATGTCCAACTCTTTGCAACCCCATGGAGTCCACCAGGCTCCTCTGTCCATGGAATTCTCCAGGCAAGAATACTGGAGTGGCTGGCTATTCCCTTCTCCAGGGGACCTTCCTGACCCAGGGATCGAAACCCAGGTCTCCTCTACTGCAGGCAGATTCTGTACCATCTGAGCCACCAGGGAAGCCCATATATATATACATACATATCACATTCACACAGGCACATACCTATAGAGAAAGGCACAAACACACAAGCACACACGCACAACTGAAGAAGTGTGCACTGCAGCACTGTGGGATCATTTCCATACAGGGCTTTTTCCTCTGAAATCACGGAGATGTCTTCTCCCTATGTGCTCCCAGTACTGATCCTAGAGCCTGCTCCAAACAGGTGCTCGTCGATAGTGTGTGGAAAGAGGGAGCTGACGCTAGTGTGGAGGGCCACATGGGCCAGGCCTCTATCTCCAGGCCCCGCATAAGGCAGAAAGCCCAGCCTAGGCCCAATGAGCCTGGGTTGTAAGGCAAACCTTGGCAACTCTTGCTGTCTCCCTGGTTCACCCCCTTCCCATCTGGTGCCTCCACCCGGGACTCTCTCTTTGGGTGGTCCATTAACCAGCCCATCAAAATCACCTGGGAGCTTGTCAGAAATGCAAAGTCTCAAAAAAAAAAAAAAAAAAAAAAAAGGCAAAGTCTCCGGCCTCACTTCAGATCTACTGAACCAGAAAGCCTGGGTGTGGGGTCCAGCATCTGTGCTTTCACAAGCTCTTCAGGGGTTTCTAATGCATGCTACAATTATAGAACTGCTGCCTGTGAGGAGAGGCAAGCTCATGCCGCGGGGGAGGCCGCTAAAGTCTGGAAACACTAGCAGCTGCTTACGCCACCTGTGGGTAAGGTGGCTGCTCATTGCTGGTGGGTGCCCATACCCAAAGTACTCTCACATGCACATACACACACTTGCACATATATGAGCATCTGGCACGATCTCAGAGAATCCATATGCGGGGATTCCTCTCAGATCCATTCGGTATAGGCAGGCACCCAAATGAAGGCAGGAAGGGGTAGGAAAGAACTGTTCTCCTCCTGGCCCCACAATCGCTTTGCCCCTTGTCCCTTTGGAGGGTCCCTGAGTGTTCCCTCAGAGCCACAGAAGCCGAGTAGTTGCCCAATCAGACAAGGCAGCCCTAGATGAGAGGTCAGGTGATCTGTGTGCCTAAGAGAACTCGGGGTATGTGCTAAGGGCAGCAAAGTTCTTTCTCTGCATAGGTGGGCCGGGGCCAGGGGAATGTTGGGGATCAGCAGGCAAAGCTTAGGCAAGAGCATACCACCCCCTGAGCCATGAAGCGCTGCCCACACGTAGAATTCCCCTTGGCCCCTCCCCAGGGCTGCTCCCCAAGCCCCTGCCTCCCCACCCATCCCTCTGCTCTGGCCTATGGAGCCCCGGGCAGCTGCCTACCTGGCCCATCCCCAGGCCCTGCGGCATCTCCCCCTGAGGATCTGGAAGTGAAATCAGGCCTCTGGAAGCTGCTGGGGATGTGGGGAGGGGAGGAGAAGGCTGAGCTTCCTCAGGCTCAGATCTGGTTTCGCGGCTGCTTCCCCTGGCGCAGTGCCACAGGCTGAGCCTCCAGCTGTGCTATATAAGGCCTGGTGGCTGGCCTGCTGGAGAGAGGAAAGCTCGGACCCCCCAGCTGAGGAGTCCCGCTCAAGACACGGTGAGCCCCTCTCTGTTCTCCTTGGCCCATCCCTGCACCGCTCAGCCTGGCTCAGCTACCCCGGGGCACCCCCCACCAGCCGCCTCACCTCCCGCAGACAAGACTTGCCTTTCTTCTTTGGAACTAGCCCCAGGTCTTCTCCCTCCCCGACGTGAGGATAGGGGCCCTCAGAGGGCCCAGTCAGGGTCTCTTACCTCTGGGTACTCTCCCTTTTTCCTGCGGTCAGCCAGCCTTCTTTGTCTGAGCGCTCTGAGACCTGCGGACTGGGGAGCCTCACCAGCAGAGCCTATGCTGAGGAAACTTCCATGGGCTGCCAGATGGGAAATGGTTTTTCCACAAGGTGCCTCAAGCCACTTTGGCTCCAGACAGTCCCAGAGCAGTCCCATGCTGAGGGCCGTGCAGGCCCTGGGGAGTGCTCAGCCCTTGGCTCAGAGCCTGGGAGCTGGGGGTGAGACCCACAAGAGCTGGGGACCCTGGAGACCCTGCACTCTGTTCAGGTGGCGGAGTTAGTGGCCTTAGAGCTGGATGGTCTGCAGTGTGGGCTTGGTCTGTTCTTCTTCTGGTACAACTAAGTGCTTTTGAATCTTTTTTTCCAGAAAGGAGGAATCTCCCTTTTCTCACCACACCCTGGACTTCGGAGGTTGAAGTGAATCCCTCTTGAATTTCCAGGCACTGGTCAGAATCGGGGTTGGCCAGAGGTCTGGGGAGAGAGAAAATTGAGCGGGAGCCTGGGTCCTGGCCCTATTACCAGGCCTCTTGGAGAACAGGGGAGCTTCTCTTCCTGTTCCTGCAGCCCCTAACCCCCACTCAGCAGTTACTGGGGGGCCCCAGCCTCTCCCTGTGGGTCTGCTCTGCTCTCCTTCAGCAGCCTTCTGGCTGTGTGACTCCCAAGCAGGCCAGAAATGTGTTCCCTCTGCAGCCTGTGCACATCTGGGAATGTGTTCATGGAGCTGGTGTGTCTGAAGCATCTGCACCCTCCAGCTTGCCTGTCCTGTGAGAGGCTGCTGTAGTCGGGGCAGGGGCTGCCCAGCCTTAATATGTAGCCCTGCTGTGCAGGAACGTGAGTCCCACCAAGGGCAGCAAGACAGGCCCCCAAGCCTGGGTCTTGGAAGTGATTTACGAGTCACCCAGAGGCTGCTCGGGGTGAGCACAGGCACCCCCTTGCTGGCAAGGAAACATCTCACCCCAACTGTCCCTTATGTCCCATCTCAAGGTGGGGTCCTAGCACCTGGACCCGGGGTTTGAATCCAGGCCTGCCTCATGTGAACTGAGATTCTGACTCTCTGCCTCTCCCAAGCTGCCCACATTTGCAATGTGGGCAGGTATCATCCTCACAAGACTTCATTCTGTCCACCTTTCACTTTTGATAGGTTAAGAAATAGAATAGTTCTGGGGACTTCCCTGGCAGTCCAGTGGTGAAGACTCCACGCTTCCATTGCAGGGGGTGCGGGTTCAATCCCTGGTTGGGTTACTAACACCCCACGTGTGGTGAGGTGCAGCCAAAAAAATAAATGAATAAAAATTTTTTTTTAAAGAAAGAAAAGAAATAGTTCTGCTCAAAACCTCAGAGTCAACTCAGAGATATGGAACCTGATAAGCTTTGTTTCTTTGCAGGTCACTGATCTGAGAAACTTCTCAGGGATTGCATTCCAGGGACGCCAACTCTGTGAAGGAACCCTTACTCAGCTCCTGCCACGTTCCCCACAGGACCGGGGAAAAGATGGCAGGGGCGAAGGCCTGCACGTTCTTCTTCCTAGTTCTGCAGATCACCTCAGCGTTGGGTACAGGCTAAGTATCTCCTGTCTCTCTAAGCTGCTACTTGCCATAGGAAAGTCACATTTGGTCTGGGACCCAACTCTGCACCTGCCTTAAACTATAGCTGTGGCACTAAGACCCGAGGCTGGTTTATCTTTTTATTCATAGTTTATACCCTGCTTGTTTTCCTAAAGGGTTTGAGATAGGTCCCAATATAAAAACTCACAGGACAGAATCTTCTAAATGAGGAGAGGGATAAGATGTCACTCAGAAGGAGGAAGAGGGTTACCTGAGGTAACTGCCCCCTCAGTGCTGAATTTAGCTCTGAGCTTCCTGACAGCCAAAGCAAAAGGAGTCCCTGAATTCTCACATCCGGATTTAGGGTGAGATCTGATTTTAGCTTCATGAAAATTCATTTCGACCTTGTAGCCAAATTTCACAGAGACACTAGAACCCCTTCTGGTCTCCTTGTCCTCAGACCCCATTCTCTGGTGACTCTGAGTTCACCAGGGAACAGGTGGAGAGAATTTGCCACGTGGGCTCCCCGAGGCATCTGAGCATCAGAGCTCACAGCACCAGGCTGCATACTCTCTCCCACCTCCCTTTCTTTTCCTGATTTCTAGCTGCATACTCGGGTAAAGCAAAAAATGCTCAGAATTCTCTCTCAGAGCTATGAGCACTGCGGGCTTTGTGACTGCAGATGCGGGAACAGAGGCTGTCCGAGCAGCTTGCCAAACCCTCTATGGGCCCATTTCCTGCCTTGCTCTTTCTGCCTGACAGCTCTTGTTGATGAAGATAATTAACATTCAGCAATCTGAAGGGAAATCATATTAGTTTGAATAAAAGAGCTACTATCACCCCCAGTTAAGCAGCAAAGAGAATACTAATTTGACTCTCTCATGTGAGAGTTAATTGCCTTTTGAAGCTTTTGCAGGCCTCTGCTCTCCTCTCACCTTTCTGTTTTGGAGCCTCCAACTCAGCCTCAGGTGGGTTGGGCCTCGAGGCTCGCTGCCTGTGGCTCGAAGATCCCTATACCCTTCCTCAGGGAGACTTCGCCAGCTGCGGTCAGAAAACTAAAGGACTGAGACTTCCCTGGTGGCCAGTGGTTAAGACTTCATACTTCCAGTGCAGAGGGCACTGACTCAATCCCTGACTGGGGAACTAAGCTCCCACAGCTTGCATGATGTGGCCAAAAAAAAAAAAAAAAATTAAAGGACCACCCCTCCAGCCAGATCCTGAGGGTGAGGGTGGATTCTCAAAGTCAAACTTTGCCAGGAGAAGGGAAATGGACATCTATTGTCCAGGTCTTGAGCTAAATGGAGTTGTTAATGCTTTACTCAGCAAACATTCTGTGCTAGGCATTATTCTAAGTGGATTTTATGAAGCTTATTTAATCCCTATAATCCTCTGAGATGGGGACTATTATTATCCTTACTTTATGATGAGGGGTCAGATGAGTTAAGTACCTGGCCCAAGGTCACACAGTCAGGAAGTGGCAGTGTCTGGGGCTCACAGTCTCAATCGCCGTGTACTTCAGAGACTTTGTGTTTCCTTATGGAATCCTCATGCCAGCTGGACCACCACATGTGCAGTGGGAACTAATATCTCCATTTTACAAGATGAGGAAAGTAAGGTTCCCTTCTGCCAAGAAGGATGGGCTCAGATCTTACAGGAGGAGCCCCAGCTGCCTTGCAGCATCCCAAGGTCCATTTCTAGAACAAAAGGGAAAAGAGAACCACACTGGTTGAGCATATACTGCATGCCAGGTCCCTTTACCTTTACCATCACCCTGAAAAGGCACCATGACCCTGTGATGCGGTGATTGTTGGCACAGCTCTATTAAAAAAAAATTATTTCTTTTCATTGGAGGCTAATTATTTTACAATATTGTGGTGCTTTTTGCCATACATTGACGTGAATCAGCCATGGATGTACACGTGTCCCCTCATCGTGAACCCCC
>NW_011494606.1:6823526-6824343 GCF_000754665.1 Bison bison bison
CACTGTTCATTTATTTTACATATGGTAATATACATGTTTCAATGCTGTTCTCTCAAATCATCCCACCCTTGCTTTCTCTCACATACACTTGAAGTCTGTTCTTTATATCTGTGTCTCTTTTGCTGTCTTGCATATATGGTCAGTCATTACTGTTTTCTAAATTTCATATATATGTGTTAATATACTGTATCGGTGTTTCTCTTTCTGACTTAGTTCACTCTGTATAATAGTTTCCAGTTTCATACGTCTCATTAGAACTGGATCAAATGTGTTCTTTTTTGTAGCTGAGTAATGTTCCATTGTATATAGGTACCACAACTTCCTTATCCATTCATCTGCCGATGGACATCTAGGTTGCTTCCATTTCCTAGCTATTGTAAACAGGGTAAAGTTCTATTTTATGAGGAAACAAATTTAAAAGAACAAAGCTTTTGAGGTCATTCAGGCAGTCAATGTCAGAGTGAGACTCTGAACTCACGCCCAGCGCTCATGTTGCATTCCCCACATCACCCTGCTTCCCTACGTCCTGAGAGGCTAGTAGCAGGACCCTGCTGGGCCCCTGTAACTGTCTTGGCTTCTCATTTCTCCTCCTGGCCCTCAGGGAGGCAGATGATGCTCACTCAGTCAGTAAGGAGAGTCCAGCCTGGGAAGAGGACCTCAGGCGTCTTTGCCAAGCCTGCTAACCTCCTGGACAGTGAGTTGTGGCTGGAGCAGGGACTGATGGGGGTGAGGGGCTTTGTCTTTATTGAGCTTGTTAAGAGAATCTCTGCAGTCAGGGGACAATGTCAGGGTTCCATAGACAAAATGCTTTGCTCAG
>NW_011494606.1:6824443-6855977 GCF_000754665.1 Bison bison bison
CTTTGCTCAGTTGTGTCCAACTCTTTGCGATCCTTTGGACTGTAGCCCACCAGGCTCCTCTATCCATGGGATTTTTCAGGCAAGAATAGTGGAGTGGGTTGCCATTCCCTTCTCCAGCGGATCTTCTTGACCCAGAGATTGAACCCCCATCTTCTGCATTGCAGGCAGATTCTTTTACCCACTGAGCCATTTGGGAACTTCCATAGAAATCCACTTTTAAAAGGCATTTGAGGACTTCCCTGGCAGTCTAGTGGTTAAGACTTGGTGCTTCCCTTGCAGGGAGTCTGGGTTCAATTCCTGGTCAGGGAACTTAAAAAAAAAAAGAATATTTGGCCGACGTCTCTGTCCAAGCAGAGGGACCAAGTGTATAGGACGGCTCAGAAGCATGAGGCTGCCTGATAGATCCCAGGAATGCTGTAGGGCTTGCTGGGGCCAGAGCACAGACTGGCAGGGAGAGAGAAGAGAGAGGAGAGTGGACATACTATCTCATCAGCACCTAAATAGCTGGCTAAGGGAGTTAAAGCTGGGAGTGGTGTGGCCCAGGCTGCATGGAGAAAGCTCACCCTGACTGTAGTATTGAAGAGGGGTGGGGATGGTTTGGGGAAGCTGGAGGTAGAGACACCAGGCAGGAAGTTATTGACATGGTATAGTCAGGCTGCTGAGAATCTTTGGCAGTAGGGTGTGCAGAAGGGTAAGAGATTCTAGAAATGCTGCAGAGGGATGCGATGGGGCCTGAGACCAGTGAGGGGTGGGTGAGGGGTAGCGGGGATGACTCCCAGGGGTTGAGCTCACCGGGGGCTCTGGGGCCCGGTTGGCTCCCACCTGGCTCTCTCTGGCTCTCTCTCAGGTCCTGGGGAGTGGACGATCTGGTTCAACATTGACCACCCGGGTGGGCAGGGTGACTACGAACGGCTGGATGCCATTCAGTTCTACTATGGGGACCGGGTGTGCGCCCGGCCCCTGCGGCTAGAGGCTCGAACCACCAACTGGAAACCCGCAGGCAGCACTGGCCAAGTGGTCCATGGCAGCCCCCTCGAGGGCTTCTGGTGCCTCAACAGGGAGCAGCGACCCGGGCAGAACTGCTCCAATTACACCGTGCGCTTCCTCTGCCCTCCAGGTGAGCCTGGCCAGCCCCCACACAGAGGGAGGCCAGGGCCTGCATCTGGCCATGGAAACTCTGGACATCGCACACATACACGTACTTCAACTCCATAATAACCCGTTAGTTTCATGAGAGCCATGTTTCCAACAGTATTCTGGGTTGATGGAGAGTTTCCCTTCAATCCATTTTACTGATGGGGAAGACCACATGCTCTGGAGCTGGACTGCTTTGAATCTGGGCCCACTGTCTCTACTGTGTTCCTTAGGCAGATTTTCTGAAACTCTCTGAACCTCAGGTTTCTCGCATGTGGAAGAAAGGTATTAATATACCTTCATGCGGGATTTTGGGCTTCCCTGGTGGCTCAGACAGTGAAGAATCTGCCTGTAATTCAGGAGACCTGTGCTCAATCCCTGGGTCAGGAAGATCCCCTGGAGAAGGGAATGGCCACCCACTCCAGTATTCTCGCCTGGAGAATTCCATGGATAGAGGAGCCTGGCTGGGCTACAGTTCATGGGGTTGCAAAGAGTTGGATGTGACTGAGCGACTAACCTTTTCACTTTATGGGGGTTTTTACGAGGATTAAATTAGATAATAAGTGCAGAGGGCTTAATGCAGGTGAAAAGTGCAGTGGGCACTAAGTTTTCATTTCTATTTTAGTTCCTCTGTGCCAGACGCTGCTAGTTCTCTCCATTACTCAACTTTCACAACTGACTGTGAGGAATCTCTATTTTGACAAGTTATTCCAGGTTCGGAGAGGTTAGGGAACTTCTTGGAACGACACAGCTGGTCAGTGGAATGCTGGGATTTAAACCCTGGCCTGTGTTCGCAGAGTCCAGGAGTTCATGCTCTTTCTGTCCTCTCTGCCCATACTGGGTAATTCAGAGGCAGCTGCAGGCCTGTCCATTATGACTGTGCATCCTCCCTTCCTGGGGTTCCGCCAGTGCACACGGCCTGGCCCTGCAGGCTCAGGTGGCAGTGGCAGTCACTAGATCAGGAACCCAGGCTGGGCAATATCTCAAGGTGAGGTTCGAGGCCCCCGTTTCCTTGCACAGAGGCCTCAGATCAAGGATGAGGCAGAGGGGGCTTGATGTTGCTGAGGCCCCAGGTCTTGACTTCCCAGGGCCCCTTCTACAGGAGCAGGGGCTGTTTTCACACTGGGAGAGAGTAAAGATGGTGCTGTCCTCCACATCCAAGGACAGCATATCAAAGTCCCAGCGCTTGGCCAGTAAGTCCCTTTCAAGGGCACCTATAGCCCATTTGGTGGTGTCATTGTGAAAATTAAGAGATATTACTTCCTCAAGTCTCTTGGTGTCCATCTGTTGGAAAAATCCTTGCAGGAAATATAAATATCAAAGACATCTAGGATGTAAATGGAGGCCTGGATCTCTGAGAAAAAGCAGCCTCAGGGTCAGGCATCCTGATGGAGTCCCCTTGGGAGGGAAGTCAGACCGCCTGCTGGTCTTCTTTGTAGGATCCTTGCGCCGAGACACAGAGCACAGCCTCTGGAGTCCATGGTCTCCCTGGAGCAAGTGTTCTGCTGCTTGTGGTCACCCTGGAGTCCAGACCCGAACACGCACCTGCTTGGCAGAGTCGGTGTCACTGTGCAGTGAGGCCACTGAGGAGGGCCGGCACTGCATGGAACAGGCCTGTTCAGGTACCACCCCTGCTCCTGGTACCAGGTAGGGCATGGGGCTGGGGCTGAATAGAGGATCAGACTGAGACAGGTTCATTCATTCATTCATCCACTCATCAAGTAATTATGTGCACTGATGGGGGACGTAGAGGATAATGTGGGAGCACAGAGCAGGGTCAATTATTGTCACTTAGGGGAATCAATTAAGTCTTCCTAGAGGAGGTGTCCTGAGCTAAGTCATGAAGGATGAGTAGGAATTCGTTACGCAGGCTGCTGAGGGAGGGTAACAAAGACCTAAGGATGAGAGGGAGCATATGGGACTCCACAGGTGGGACATGGCTGAAGGAGGGCCAGAATCCATACATGCCCTCCTGATGTGGCCTCTTTTTCCACAGCCTGTGACCTTACCTGCCCCATGGGCAAGGCGAATGCTGAGTGTGACGCATGCATGTGTCAGGACTTTGTGCTGTATGGGGCTGTCTCCCTCCCTGGGGGTGCCCCAGCCTCAGGGGCTGCTGTCTACCTCCTGAGCAAGACACCTAAGCTACTGACCCAGACGGACAGCAGTGGAAGGTTCCGAGTCCCTGGGTTGTGCCCCGATGGCAAAAGCATCCTGAAGATCACAAAGACCAAGTTTGCACCTATCCACCTCACGGTGCCTAAGACTAGACTGAAGGCAGCCACCATCAGGGCGGAGTTCGTGAGAGCAGGTACTTAAGTTCTCTGGGGGTAGGGCTGCGGAGGAAGGCTGGACTTTTAAATAAAAGGATTCTAGTACTCAGAGCTGGCTTCCCAGCTTGACCAGAGTGAAACTAAAAAGTCCACAAGTTCCAACATCATCTGGTTCCCTACCCTCCACCCATTACTTACCTTCTCTCCTCTTCTCTCCACTCCTATTACAGTCCCCACCACCCCCACTGAGTCACTCTACTACAGTTACAAAGGCTTCCTATCTATTCCTCAACTACACAGGCACACTCCTGCCTCAGGGCCTTTGCACTTGCTATATACTCTGCTTGGACTATTCTTCCCCCAGATAGTGGCATGGCTTGCTCCCTCAGATGTATAAGTTCTTTTCCTGCCTCCTAGTGTAAGGCTTGGAGGTCACAGAGAGAGAGGCTGGGGAAATTCAGAAACAGTGCAGAATGGCCAGAAAATTCTGCTGGAATCAGAAGAGAAGGTACTGCCCTATTCGAAACAGCCAGCTCTGTCTCAATGGCAATGCTTGGGAATCTTGCCTGGTACAGGGTCCCCTTGGCTCGCCACTACCTCACCCAGATACTGCCTAAGAGGCTATGGGAGCGGGTCCCATCTGAGTGGATGGAGGGAGTGGACTCCATTAGGACCATTAGAAGGGGTCTAGGATGTGTGTGTGAAATTGTACGATTTTAACACATGTCAAAATACCTGAGGGAGCAAGGCTCTGGAGAACCTGTCACAGTGAAAAACCCCAAACACCATTTCTCATCCCTGTCTCAGAAACGCCGTACATTGTGATGAGCCCTGAGACAAAAGCACGAAGAGCTGGGCAGAGCGTGTCCCTGTGCTGTAAGGCCACAGGGAAGCCCAAACCAGACAAGTATTTCTGGTGAGTATTCTGCCACCTATCTGGCCTGATTCTCCTCTTGGAAACCCAGAGCTTTCTTGTACTGGGTCTGGAGCTGTTAATCATGACAATAACCAGCAGAATAAAGTTACAAGTAAGGCTCTGGTGTGGCTTCCCAGGCGATGCAGTGGTGAAGAACCTGCTGTCAGTGCAGGAAATGCAAGAGATGTGGGTTCCATTCCTGGGTCAGGAAGATCCCCTGGAGTAGGAGATGGCAACATACTCCAGTATTCTTGCTTGGAAAATTCCATGGACAGAAGAGCCTGGAAGGCTACAGTCCATGAGGTCACAGAGTTGGACATGACTGAGTGCACACATGCAAACACACACACACACACACACAGCCCTGGTGCATCATCAGGGAATGGGGACTTCTCTGGTGGTCCAGTGGTTAAGACTGCAAGGGGTGTAGTTTTGATCCCCTGTCAGGGAACTAAGATTCTAACATGCAAAAATGAGAAAAAATTAAACAAAAATTTTTTTAAAGTGGGGGCCAACAGGGTTGAGGCCACTCAGCAAGCCCTGTTGTCCTGTTGAAGCTGGGGTCCCTACAGAGCAGCTGTGGTCTTAGGGTCCTGACTCTATATCCTTGGGACACAGAACCAGGTTTCCCGTCCTAATTTCCCCAAGGCAAACAAGGTTAGAGTCCCCAGTGGCTGTCCTTTACCCTTCACAAACATTTTACAGCCATTATCTTATTTGACCCTCTCAACAATTCTACGGATCAGCTAGGAATCATGGCATCTACTTCAGATGAATGGAACAGGAAGTTGAAGCTCAGAGGTGAAAGGATTCGTCCAAGGGTCCATAGGCAGTCAGCGGTGGGGCTGAGACTGAGAAGCAAGTCCCTTGACTCCCAGGCCAGTCAGTGATCTTGAATGAGCCGAGTCAGTTGTAGAGTTGGCATCTGCAGAACATGTCCGTCACCTGCCTGGCTCCTGACACTGTCCTTAAGGATAGCAGCCCTTCCACTGTCCCCTCAGGCTGTCCCTCTCCATCCCTTGCAGGTACCATAACAACACACTGTTGGACCCCTCCCTCTACAAGCACGACAGCAAGCTGGTGCTGAGGAATCTGCGGCGGGACCAGGCCGGGGAGTACTTCTGCAAGGCCCAGAGCGATGCTGGGGCTGCAAAGTCCCGCATTGCCCAGCTGACTGTCATAGGTAAGCCTGGCAGGGCCCCTGGAAAACCCCTGTCAGAGTGGGCATAACTGAACAAAACTTGGGCTGTCCTGAGCTGTGCCCAGTGCTGTGCTTTCTGGGACACAAAGATGGCACAGACCTTGATCCTACCCTCACAGATCTGCCACTCCAGGAGGTGTGGAGACATAAGAGACAAGTCAGTAGAGATAGAAAAAAATGCAGCTGAAACAGGAGATAAGGAGTTGTGGATGTTACTTACAGATGAGAAACAGAGAACTGGAATTCCAGGTGGGAATGATTGTTGTGGGTTGCTGGAGGCATAAACATTGGTTTTTAGCTTTGGCCACCCACTGGGATCAACTGTTTCATTTTTTTTTTTAACTTTTAATTTTGTATTGGGGTACAGCCGATTAGGGCCTCCCTGGTGGCTCAGTGGTAAAGAATCTACCTGCAATGCAGGAGTTGCAGGAGATGCAGTTTTGATCCCTGGGTCGGGAAGAACCCCTGGAGGAGGGCATGGCAACCCACTCAGTATTCTTGCCTGGAGAATCTCATGGACAGAGGAGCCTGGCAGGCTACGGTCCACAGGGTTGCAAAGAGTCAGACACAACTGAAGTGACTTAGCACGTGTGCACAGATAGCTGATTAACAATGTTGTGGTAGTTTCAGGTGAACAGTGAAGGGACTCGGCCACATATCTACATTTATCCATTCTCCCTCAAACTCCCTTCCCATCCCGGCTGCCACATAACATGGAGCAGAGTTTCCTGTGTTACCGTAGGTCCAACTGATGAGTTTTTAAAAAATATTGATGCCTGTGTTTTACCTCCAGGAAGCTTGATTTTATTGGTTTGGAATGTGGCCTGGGAACACTCAGGTTAAAAGCTCTCCCCGGTAATTCTAATTCGTGGCCAGTATTGTGAACCCCTGACGTTAAACAATGGCCAGGGTCTGTGTGTATGGAGGTGGGGACATTCCAGATCAAGGGCCACCGTGAGCAAAGTTATAGAAGTGGGAAACTGAGGGGGCTTTACAAGAGTGACCTGATTAAAGCTGGCTTCTAGAAGTGAGCTGAAGGAGGGGAGACCGGAGGCTGAGACCGGTCAGGAACCTGTACTTGCAAAGTGAGGGGGAAGGAGGGTATCTTAGTAATTGGCCTAAACAAAACCAAACAAAAGTCAGGAGGAAATTTGTTGGGAGGATTCTGGAATATTTCACAGACTCCAAGAAAGTTGAGCAACACAGCTCAGGACAGACAGGACACAGGGCACTTGGACCTTGGCAGATGAGATGTGGAACCCTGTCAACTGTGGTTCCCAGCTCATTATACCAGTGCTCCCTGCTTGTCACAGTTATTCTTAATACTTTATATGTTTAATATTTTAAATTAAAAAGTAATTTACTATTCAAGTTAAATTTATAGATAATAACTACATGTGATTTTAAGATATATATATATATGGAACATGCTCCTAATGACATAAAACGGAAATATAAAAAAATAATTTTAATGCAAAATCATATGTATTTAAATATGTAAGTGTTAATGACACAAGAACACCCACCAAGAAGTCAGACACTTGCACTTGAATCCAGTCACCATGAATGTGACAACAACAAGTACTGACCTTGGGCAGTTGTAGGGAGGTGATTTTTCTGAGACAAGAAGCAGTTCTCGGTATTTGACCAAGCTAAACAAAGTACAATCTTAGCTCGATTTATATGGTAGTGCATTCTTCAAAAATTCAATGCATGGTAAAACCATGTATAAAACACCAGGTTCTGATCATTTAAACATGCTTTCCATGTACGTGAATGTCTATAGAATATGTGAAAGCAGAATGCAGAAAAATTCTTTATGTCACACAGTGCCAGGCACTGCAGAAAACAGAGCTGCAAGCCCGCCCCACCCACAAAAAGCCAATAGCAGTCCCAGTTTTGGTGGTAACTCAGAACACCCTCACAAATTTTCAAGATCCCTCCAATGAGAACCATTACTGTAGTGGTCTCCACAAGGAACTCTGTTTCTCCAAGGATAAAATGGAATTAGTAATGGCTACCCATTCTCCCTCAGAGGAGTTCTGTGAGAGTTGGGACCGTGCCAGTGCTTTGAAAACCCAAAAGCACACAGAGACATCAGAGATGTGAGGTTGAGGTGCCCTTCGTGTAGGAAAAGGACTTGCATTTAATGTCTGAACTATTTCCCTCCATAGCCTCTGATGAGATTCCTTGCAACCCAAACCCTGAGAGCTACCTTATCCGGCTGCCCCATGACTGTTTCCAGAATGCCACCAACTCCTTCTACTATGATGTGGGTCGTTGCCCTGTCAAGACCTGTGCAGGGAAGCAGGATAATGGGATCAGGTGCCGAGATGCTGTGGAGCACTGCTGTGGGATCTCCAAAACAGAAGACAGGGAGATCCAGTGCAGCGGGTACACGCTGCCCACCAAGGTGGCCACGGAGTGCAGCTGCCAGCGGTGTACGGAGACTCGGAGAATCGTGCGGGGCCGAGTCAGCGCAGCCGACAATGGGGAACCCCTGCGCTTCGGCCACGTGTACATGGGGAACACCCGTGTGAGCATGACTGGCTACAAGGGCACATTCACTCTGCATGTCCCTCAGGACACAGAGAGGCTGGTGCTCACATTTGTGGACAGGATGCAGAAGTTCGTCAACACCACCAAAGTGCTGCCCTTCAATAAGAAGGGGAGTGCCGTGTTCCATGAGATCAAGATGCTTCGGCGGAAAGAGCCCATCACCTTGGAGGCCATGGAGACCAACATTATCCCCTTGGGGGATATGGCTGGTGAAGACCCTGTGGCTGAGCTGGAGATCCCATCCAAGAGTTTCTACCGGCAGAACGGGGAGCCCTACATGGGAAAAGTAAAGGCCAGTGTGACCTTCCTGGATCCCCGGAATATTTCCACAGCTACTGCTGCCCAGAGTGACCTGAACTTCATCAATGATGAAGGAGACACTTTCCCTCTTCGGACATATGGCATGTTCTCTGTGGACTTCAGAGATGAAGCCACCTCAGAGTCCCTTAATGTTGGCAAGGTGAAGGTTCATCTTGACTCGACCCAGGTCAAGATGCCAGAGCATGTGCCCATGATGAAACTCTGGTCGCTCAACCCAGACACAGGGCTCTGGGAGGAGGAAGGTGACTTCAAACCTGAAAGCCAAAGGCGGAACAGAAGGGAAGACAGAACCTTCCTGGTGGGCAACATGGAGATCCGTGAGAGGAGGCTTTTTAACCTGGATGTCCCGGAAAGCAGGAGGTGCTTCATCAAGGTGAGGGCCTACAGGAGTGAGAGGTTCTTGCCCAGTGAGCAGATCCAGGGGGTTGTGGTCTCTGTGATCAACCTGGAGCCCAGGACTGGCTTCTCTTCCAACCCCAGGGCCTGGGGCCGCTTTGACAGTGTCCTCACGGGTCCCAATGGGGCCTGCCTGCCTGCCTTCTGTGATGACCAGTCCCCCGATGCTTACTCTGCCTATGTCTTGGCCAGCCTGGCTGGGGAAGAACTGGAAGCAGTGGAGTCTTCTCCTAAATTCAACCCAAATGCAATTGGTGTCCCTCAGCCTTACCTCAACAAGCTCAAGTACCGCCGGACAGACCATGAGGACCCACGGGTCAAGAAGACGGCTTTCCAGATCAGCATGGCCAAGCCACGGCCCAACTCACCTGAGGAGGGCAATGGACCCATCTATGCATTTGAGAACCTTCGGGAATGCGAGGACGCACCACCCAGTGCGGCCCATTTCCGGTTCTACCAGATTGAGGGGGATCGGTATGACTATAACACAGTCCCTTTCAACGATGATGACCCCATGGGCTGGACTGAAGACTACCTGGCATGGTGGCCCAAGCCAATGGAGTTTAGGGCTTGCTACATCAAGGTGAAGATTGTGGGGCCACTGGAGATAAATGTGCGATCCCGTAACATGGGGGGCACCCACCGGCGGACAGTGGGAAAGCTGTACGGAATCCGGGATGTGAAGAGCACACGGGACAGGGACCAGCCCAACATCTCCTCTGCCTGTTTGGAGTTCAAGTGCAGTGGGATGCTCTATGACCAGGACCGTGTGGACCGCACGCTGGTGAAGGTCATCCCCCAGGGCAGTTGCCAACGAGCCAGTGTAAACTCTATGCTGCATGAGTACCTGGTCAACCACCTACCACTGGCGGTCAACAACAACACCAGTGAGTACACCATGCTGGCGCCCTTGGACCCACTGGGCCACAACTATGGCATCTACACCGTCACTGACCAGGACCCTCGCACAGCCAAGGAGATTGCACTCGGCCGGTGCTTTGATGGCACATCCGATGGCTCCTCCAGAGTCATGAAGGCCAATGTGGGAGTGGCCCTCACCTTTAACTGCGTAGAGAGGCAGGTGGGCCGTCAGAGTGCCTTCCAGTACCTCCAGAACACCCCGGCCCAGCCCTCCCCTGCAAGCACTGTCAGGGGAAGAGTGCCTTCAAGGAGGCAGCGGGCAAGTCAGGGTAGCCAGCGTGGAGGGGTGGCCTCTCTGAGGTTTCCTGGGGCTGCTCAGCAGCCTCTGAGCGACTGAGGCTTGTGGTACTTCTCTTCTCCTGCCATCTCACATGACAGCCTTGTGGGACTGATGCCCAAACTGTCACTCGGTTAATTTAAGCCCATCTGTTCTGGTGCAACTTGCGTGTTTGTTTCTTCATTCCTTTACTTACTTATTGTCTTTGTCCCTTGAAACTGATTGGCATGAAGCCCCTAAGATGTCAAAATAAAGCCCCACTGTCCTGTTCTCTCTCTACAAGAAACAAGAAATTGGCCATGGGCAAACTCTGTGGCTTCAAGCATTCTTCCTTTAGTGCCGTACCTGGAAATGTCTTTCATTTTCTTTTTTGCATGGTTTTTCCCACCTCAAATGATAATCTGATGTTGAAGATCTGATAACCAATATAAAGTGTAATTCTTGGCCTGGCTCCATAGAATGTAAGCAAGGCCTGCATCACAGTTCATATATATAAAAGGTGGTGAAATAAAGAAATAAACTATATTGTTACTTGAAATGTTACTAACATTTCTTTGCTGAATCTGGAACTCTAGTGCATGTTCAGTGTTCAGCTGTTGAATATAAGGTAATCATATTTCCTCTGCCAAATCTGGAAAAGACATCACCTGGTATCCACAGCTGCACTCGGTTGCTAACTATATTAATGTGTTTCCTTTTATATTTGCTATTGTTCTTGCTAGAAGCCCAGTGTGGCCCAGAACAGATGTCAATAAATGCACATTTTGTACTTGATTTTGAGGTCACTGACCTGTCTTTAAACCATTAAAGTGAGCTAACTGCTCAGAGGGACAGAGGGGTCTCTGGAAAATGGTCACAAGTTGCCTCGAGGCATAGCGCCACCTAACCCCAAGTTACAGGGCTGGGTGACTAGGCACATATTCCAGTGGTCAAGTTTGTTCTCATGGATCATATTTTCCATTTGCAGAGGAGAGCAGAGATTCCTGGAGTTAAAAGCATGTTCTGGGCCCCTGAACAAAGCTGAAAACATGTCCTGATTTTTTTTTTCATCCCTTCCAATACTGGGGAGCTTATACAATGGTTTGGCCCAGGGTCTGGCAAGCTGGCCCAGTGGTCCTTTGGCAACCCCCCTCAGTGTGCTGCCTTCTCCAGCTGGGTTGGCTGGCCTCACTCAGAAGGCTGGGCTTTTTATTTTTTTCATTCCAAGCTCTTTTAAAGATGCCCAGCTTTTCCAGACACCAGACCTCTGTTGTGTATAATAGCCTCTGTCTCTTGAGTAAAATGACTGGTCCAAATGGACAGGTTTTTTTTTTGGAAAAGGTGTTTGGTTTAAAATAGTATATCAGAGGCCCTAGATGGTGCCAGAGTGATCCTGGAGGCATCAACAGCCAGGGATGAGTAAGATGTACTGATTTCTTCTTTCCTAAACTCTCCAGAATCTATTACAAAAGAGGCCAAGGGGTGAGGAGAGGGCATCACTTACAATCGGGACAAAATGCTGTCCCTGATCCCCTGGCAGGCCTGGTACAGCTCATTTTGGCCACCTCCGGTCTGGCCTGGATTTGTAATCTTGGATCAGCCTCTGCCCAGTTCCCAGGGGTTTGGTTCATAATTGACTAGAAATTTCTCTGGCTAAGCACACCACTTCCATGACCTCTGAGAGTGAGTGTACGCAGGGCTAGGTCCTCGCAGCTTTGTGACTGCTCCTTAACCTACTTCCAGGCTATACTTCCCAGGGAGTGGCTCCCACTGAGTACATTGGGTGGGATAACAGGGGGAGCGGTTTTGACTGCCCCTGCCAAGGAGTCAGTGCTCAGCTCTCTATAGCACAGCTGCCTCACTGCTTCAACCTGATCGTCCAGTTTCCTGCAAACTCATCAGAAGAGGTTGCTGGGGAAAGTGGGATGACTGGGCTCCCAACCCTTGACCTTCCCTTTCTGTTCTCCATTGAGGACCTGAATAAATGGACTCCAGCAAGTGGCAGCTGCTGGAGTCCATTTTTTTTTTCTTGCTCATCAAATATTTATCGAGTGCCTATTCTATGCAAAGCCATGTGTGCAAGTAGACAGGTCTTCATGAACATATAAAGTATACCACGTGGACTTTCCAGGTGGTCCAGTGGTTAAGAATCTGCCTTGCAATGCAGGGGACGTGGGGTTTGATCCCTGGCCTAGGAACTGAGATCCCACATGCCACAGGGCAACTAAGTCTGCTCACCACAACTAGAGAATCCCGCTTGCCGCAACTAAGTCTCAATGCAGCCAAAAAGAAAAGAGAAAACAAGCAAACCTACACACAGCTGCACCAGCTTTGGAGGGGGTGGTGGCCAGAGGCTTCTTAGAGGAGGTGATGTCTACTCTGAGGTCTGAGTGATAGGACCTGGCATGCTGAAAGTGTGGTTTGTCGGGAGCAAGGGCCACAAGCAGAAACCGTTTGTGCAAAACCAGGAAGGTGGAGGTTGGGAGGGGAGGGCAGATACCTCTCCTTCAGACAAGGAACATTGTTGAGTTCAGCTCATGACACCTACTTGTTAAGCATTTTGCTTCTGAAGGCAGATAGGCTCCTTGCTAGCTGTCTGACTTTGGTTAAGTCATTTTCCTCACCTGTAAATGAAGGGGTTGGAGGACTTCCCTGGTGGTCTAGTGGTTAAAACTCTGCTTCTACTACAGGGAGTTTGGGTTCGATCCCTTGTCAAGGAACCCACACGCTACTCTACACAGCCAAAATAAATAAAACAATAAATAAATGGGTTGGTTGTACACCTAAAACTAATATCTAAATTATAAGTAAATAGAAAAAAAATTAAATGGAGAATTTGTCTAGACTGACTCTAAACCATCTCCAAAGTCCTTTCCATGCTCTTCACTGAGGCTAAAGAGCACAGTTCCCGAGATGCCTTTGCCCTAACAAACAGCGGATGATTCACTGGGTGTTCCCTTCCCCTGCGGAGACTCTGCAGACTGGATGGACAAAACGTTCATTTCAGAAAAGCCCCGGGGTTTTGGGCTCAGCCTGCCGTACCCTGGCGGATAACCCAGTTACTGAGAGTGAACTGTAAGAAGACAGATGCCAGATGGCAGGGAGGAAGGGCACAGACAGGAAGATAGAGGGGCCGATCAGACAGTTTCTGCTCCCAACCAAGGAAGCTGCAGGCAGAAAACTTGCTACAGTTTGGAGAGTTCCAGCAGCTAGATTGGTAGAGAAAAATGTCACCAATATGTCAGGATAAGAACAGAGGCTTGAAAGACTGAGAGAACGTAGACAAGTTGGAGGCAGTGCAGGACAGGAGGAATTTCAGGCAAAGGGATATCAGCTAGAGCCAAGGAATAGTGCTGGGACTGCACACTGGAAGGCTCTTGGTTGGAAGTAACAGGGGTGCCAGCAGACAACTGGAAGGGCCAGAACCAGGGACTGCAAAGCCTTCAGAATCTAGGCCATCACTTTTTGGTTTTCCCCTCCAGTTAATTATGACTTACGGCAATTTGGTAAATTATACCTTTATAAATGGAAATGAAACATCTATCTGTTCTCTCTACCTGATCCCTCCAGAAACTGTAATTTCTTAGTTTGCCAGTAACTTTATCAGGCAAATAAAGAAAGTGAAAGTGGCTCAGTTGTGTCTGACTCTTTGAGACCTCATGGACTATACAGTCCATGGACTTCTCCAGGCCAGAATACTGGAGTGGGTAGCCTTTCCCTTCTCCAGGGGATCTTCCCAACCCAGAGATCGAACCCAGGTATCCCGCATCATGGCTGGATTCTTTACCAGCTGAGCCACAATGGAAGTCCAAGAATACTGGAGTGGGTAGACTATCCCTTCTCCAGCAGATCTTCCCGACCCAGGAGTTGATCCGGGGTCTTCTACATTGCAGGCAGATTCTTTACCAACTGAGCTATGAGGGAAGCCCAAGTAAGGAAGGCTACCTCCTAATAGGTACAGAAGTCTTAAGGTACTTGGGGGAAAATGAGAGGAATTCATCCAAATCTATAGATACCACAGGCAGAACCTGTGACAAGGCCTTGGCATGGCTTTCCTGCCTTTGAGAGGCCTTTCAAAAGCTTAATCTGAGATTCCTTATGAAAAGTTCCAGCACATCCAACTTAAAAAGAGCCTATGAGATCAGTAGCATGGGTACGTGCTGAGTCACTTCAGTCGTGTCTGATTCTTTGTGACCCTATGGGCCGCAGGAGCCCACCAGGCTCCTTTGTCCATGGGATTCTCTAGATAAGAATACTGGAGTGGGTAGCTGTGCTCTCCTCCAGGGGATCTTCCTAACCCAGGGATCAAATCCAAGTCTTCTGCATCTCTTGCATTAACAGACAGGTTCTTTACCACTAGTGCCCCCTGGGAAGCCCATGTGATCAGTTCCACTTATGTAGATAATCAGGCCAAATTTATGAAAAGCAGATTTATTTCACAAACAAATTAGTCTTAATTTGGCCATATTTGGTAGAAATGAGGGTATTTAGAGAGAAAAATACATGTTTCAGTGGATATTTAATTCTAGTTTTGTTAATTGAGGTCTGTGCTTACTGCTAAAGACTCACTTCTCAGATGGCTTGTTGTTGCTATATTATTGTAAAGTTTGGTTCTGAAGCTTATCACAGTTATCTATCTTTGAGCGAAGATATGTGCCATAACTTGCAACCAGCAGATTATGTATACTGGAAAAGACATCAAATAAAGGATTCTTTACAGCCACTTTCATTCTTCTGAATGAACTGCAACTCCTATTTCTGATACCCAACTTTGACTAGGATTAATACTACCAGACCAGGACAAGAAGAAGGTGACGTCTGAAGTAGATAGCTGACCCAAGATGCTGGACTAAGTCTGTATACTAATTACTTAGACAATTACTCATACTTTTACTTGTGAACCAAATATATTTTTTCCTTGGGCTCAATTATTTGCAAGTTTCAAAACTCAATCCAGTTTCTGGGTTTGTGGTTAGTTACCTCTGTCCAGTACTCCTAGGTTACCGTGGTGGATTTCTCTTCTCTAAGGCTCTAAATAAATGGCCCCTAGCAATTTTCTTTTAGAAGAAAAAACTCTAGTACCATGCAAGCTAATTTTACTGCCAATATGATAAAGTGGGACCCTCTTAGCCAGTTAATGACAACTGTTCTGAACCTTGTCATAAGTAATAGTTTTAACTAGATGTTAAATATTGGGTAGCTCCTAACAGGATCCCGGAGAAGGCAATGGCACCCCACTCCAGTACTCTTGCCTGGAAAATCCCATGGACGGAGGAGCCTGGTAGGCTGCAGTCCATGGGGTCGCTAGGAGTTGGACACGACTGAACGACTTCACTTTCACTTTTCACTTTCCTGCATTGGAGAAGGAAATGGCAACCCACTCCAGTGTTCTTGCCTGGAGAATCCCAGGGATAGGGGAGCCTGATGGGCTGCCGTCTATGGGGTCACACAGAGTTGGACACGACTGAAGCGACTTAGCAGCAGCAGCAGCAACAGGATCCAGTGTATTTATGGAACAAGTTTAAGGCCTTGACTCTCCCCAGGTTAGTTAGAAAGATGCACAGTTGCTTTCCGTTGGCTCAAGGTCACCTATGGGTAGTCTTGGAAACAACCCCTGCACTCTGCCTTTAATGTGAGCATATTGAGTTCTATCAATTTTCCAATGGTATGACCACGTGACTGAGATATTTGTTAACTCATCTTATGACATGATGAAGAATCAAATTTCCGCTTTGAATGATTCTCTTCCTAGTTTAGGAAAAATACTGTGAAAATGTTTTGGTTTAGGAGAATCTTGGCTTAAATCTTTACTAATGACATTGTTACTCTGTCAATTTTGATTACATCTATAGTTCTGTATAAATTATTGAGCATGCACAATGCACATGCAAGATAAAATAGGCATAAATTGCAATTCTGATTACATCTATAGTTCTGTATAAATTATTGAGCATGCACAATGCACATGCAAGATAAAATAGGCATAAATTGCATTGGAAAACCTGGAATTGACCATTAATGTTTGCCAGACATCTTACCAGTACAACCCCCTTTTTTGGAAAGATAAAACAGAGATATGAAGACCTGACATGGACAGACACGATAGACCCAGGGCAGGTAAGAAATCCCCTTGACATTGAGGGACAAAATATTTGATCAACTAATGCTTTCTCACTAAAGATTAATGATCAAGGGACTTCCCTGGTGGTCCAGTGGTTAAGACTCCACACTCCCACTGCAGGGGGCACAGGTTCAATCCCTGGTCAGGGAACTAAGATCCTGCATGTTGCACGGCAAAAAATAAAAGAAAAAGGAATATTATCACATAAGGAGTTCTGGTTAATGCTGATGTACAATACACACTAAAAGGGAGGGAAGAGGCCCAAACAGGCAGAGAAAAAAATTTGCTTAATTTTTTTTGCCATAAAATATGAATTTTATTTCATCAACCTCAATTTAACTCAGTCTTGCTCTGTATGCTCTATAAATACTGTCTGTTTCTTTTTAAGTTCCTCTCTCTAATCAGCCTGTTTTTCAGTCTCTCCCTCTTACTGTGTGGTCTCTCCTTTATGTAGGAACCCCTAATTTCTTTGCAGCTCAGCTTTCTCTGCTCCCCAGGGCTTATAGAAGAGGTGGGCATCTCTCTTCAAGCTAATGAAGACTGGTGACCTAAGCCCAGATTCCTTGGAGAATCTGATTGGTTCATTTTGAATTAGGGCTCTACCTCTAGTCCAATCAACTGTGGCCATAGTGGGGAGTGGAGTTTAAAGGGCAGTCCTATTATACAGTTATGGTTGCTGGGGAAGTGGCAAGGAATCTTGGAGAGCTGGGGAGGCAACCTGAAAGGTGAATACTTCAGTGGAACAATGAGCAGATCACTGTGGGTGTATGGTCAGTCCGCTCAAGATGGCTGTTCTCTTGTTCTCTGTACAGCCTCTGCTAACCAGGCCCTGCTTCACTCACATGAATATCCAATCATCTTAATTATAGGGCTTAATTAGTAACTATGTGCTTGCCCCCTGCCCTGGCTGCTGGTTTTCCTGGTAACTGATGAGTCAACCTGACTTCAAATCCCTTCACCCCCAAGTAACAAAGATTGCTACCATGTACATGTCTGTTGTACACAGTGGGGCAGATCTCCAGGACCTTTTGGTGTAGATGTGTAAGAACCTCTGCCCGATAAACCATTAATATCTGGTACTGTCTCTTGGCTCTTTGGTCTTGAGGCTAGGCTACAAGGCTTACTAGGCCTGCAGGTTCAGCCCAACAGTGGGTTTACTGGGAGTTTAGAGTTTTCCATTTCCAAACATCAGGAAGTTTTAAATACAACAAATGAGATCTGTGTGATACCAATTCTTTGAAATCTGTTGTGTATTACTTTGTGACCTAGTACTTGGTCAGTTTTTGTAGTTTCTATGTGTGATTAAAAACTTTTTTTTTAACTTTAAAAAAGTATTTATTTTTGACTGTGTTGGGGCTTGGTTTCAGCATATGGGATCTTCACTGTGGCATGTGGACTTCTCTCTAGTTGCAGAGCATGGGCTCTAGAGTGCATAGACTCTGTAGCTGTGGCACTGGTCTCTTTCACTTAGCATGTCTTCGAGGTTCATCTATATTGTAGCATGTATTGATATGTCATTACTTAAAAAAATTTATTTTTAATTGAGGGATAATTTCTTTATAATGTTGTCTTGGTTTCTGCCATACATTGACATGAACCAGCCATAGGATATGCCATTACTCTTTATGGCTGAATAGTATTTTATTCTATGGATATACCACAATTTATCTATTAATAAGTTGATGAACATTTGAGTTGTGTCCATTTTTTGCCTATTTTGAATAATGTTGCTATAAACACCCTGTAGAAGTCTTTGTATGATCGTATCTTTTCAATTCTCTTAGGTATATACCCAGGAGTAGAATTGCTAAGTCATGTAATATTTCTGGGTTTAATCTTTGAGGAACTGCTAAATTGTTTTCCATGGCAGCTGCATCATTTTACATTCCCAGCAGCACTGTTGGAGGGTTGTAATTTCTCTACATCCTTACCACCACCTGGGTGATTTCTGCTTTTTTGAGTTATAGCCATCTAGTGGGTGTGAAGTGGTATCTCACTGTGGTTTTGATTTGCATTTTCCTAATGGCTAACTCCGGGAGTTGGTGATGGACAGGGAGGCCTGGCGTGCTGCGATTCATGGGGTCGCAAAAAGTCGGACACAACTGAGCGACTGAACTGAACTGAACTGAACTGAATGACTAGTGATGTTGAGCATCTTTTTCCATACTTATTGGCAGAGGACACCACCCTTATGGCAGAAAGCAAAGAGGAACTAAAGAGCCTCTTGATGAAAGTGGAAGAAGAGTGAAAAAGCTGGCTTAAAACTCAACATTCAAAAAACTAAGATCATGGCATCTGGTCCCATCACTCCATGGCAAATAGATGGGGAAACAATTGAAACAGTGACAGATTTTATTTTCTTAGGCTCGAAAATCACTGCAGATGGTGACTGCAGACGTGAAATTCAAAGACGCTTGCTCCTTGGAAGAAAAGCTATTACCAACCTAGACAGCATATTAAAAAGCAGAGACATTACTTTGCCAACAAAGTTGCATACAGTCAAAGCTATGGTTTTTCCAGTAGTCATGTATGGATGTGAGAGTTGGATGATAAAGAAGGCTGAGTGCCAAAGGATTGATGCTTTTGAACTGTGGTGTTGGAGAAGACTCTTGAGAGTCCCTTGGACTGCAAGGAGATCCAACCAGTCAATCCTAAAGGAAACCAGTCCTGAATATTCATTGGAAGGACTGGTCCTGAAGCTGAAACTGCAATATTTTGGCCATCTGATGCGAAGAACTGACTCATTGTAAGAGACCCTGATGCTGGGAAAGATTGAAGGTAGGAGAAGGGGATGACAGAGGATAACATGGTTGGATGGCATCACTGACTCAATGGACATGAGTTTGAGCAAACTCTGGGAGATGGTGATGGACAGGGAAGCTTGGCATGCTGCAGTGCATGGGGTCCCAAAGAGTCGGACACAACTGAGCTACTGAATGACAACAAATTGGTCATTTGTATATCTTCTCTGGAGAAATGTCTATTCAAATTCTTTGCTCATTGTCTTAGTCTATTTGAGCTGCTATAACAAAAATATCAAAGACCATGTGATTTATAAACAATAGAAACACATTTTTTATAGTTCTGGAGGTTGGGAAGTCCAAGATCAAGGTCTGATATATTTGGTATCTGGTGAGGGTCCACTTCCTGGCTCATAAAGTGGGAAGGGCAAGAGTGCTCTCTGAGGCCTATTTTATAAGGGCACTGATCTCCTTAATGAGGGCTCTCATTACTTCCCAAATGCCCCAGCCCTTAATATCATCACACTGGGGACTAGGTTTCAACATATGAATTTTGTGAGGACACAGACATTCGTCCCCTTTTAAAATTGAGTTATCTTTTTACTGTTGAGTTGTTAAGAGTTCTTTGAGGACACAGACATTCACCCCCTTTTAAAATTGAGTTATCGTTTTACTGTTGAGTTGTAAGAGTTCTTTATATATTCTGAATACTAGGCCCTTATCAATACTTGATTTGCAAATATTTTTCCCCATTCTATGGGTTGTATTTCACTTTAATGAGAGTGTCTTCTGAAGCACAAAAGTTTTTAATTTTGATAGAGTTCAATTTATTTGTTTTTGGTTGCTTATGTTTTTGGTGCCCTATCTAAGAAACTGTTGCCTAATTCAAAGTCATAAACTTATACCTTTATTCTCTTCTGACAGTTTTATAGTTTTAGCATTTGCACTTAGGTCTTTGACTCATTTTGAGTAAATGTATATATTGGATATGGGTAGAGATCCAACTTCATTTGTATGTGTATATCCAGTTGAACCAACATCTTTTTTTTTTTTTTGGTGAAGATTCTTCTTTCTTATTGAATAGGCTTGGCACTCGTTGAAAATCAATTGACTGTAAAATTGAGGATTTGTTTCTGGACTCTCAGTTCTATTCTATTGCTCTGTTTGTCTATTCTTATGACAGTATTCTCTGTCTTTATTACTGTAGCTTTGTAGTAAGTTTTGACACCAAGAGAGAAGGCAATGGCACCCCACTCCAGTACTCTTGCCTGGAGAATCCCATGGACGGAGGAGCCTGGTGGGCTGCAGTCCATGGGGTCACTAAGAGTCGGACCCGACTGAGCGACTTCACTTTCACTTTTCACTTTCATGCATTGGAGAAGGAAATGGCAACCCACTCCAGTGTTCTTGCCTGGAGAATCCCAGGGAGGCGGAGCCTGGTGGGCTACCGTCTATGGGGTCGCACAGAGTCGGACACGACTGAAGCGACTTAGCAGCAGGAGCAGCAGAAGTGCAAGTCTTACAAGTTTGTTCTATCAATTTTTATTATCTGAAAATGTCTTAACTTTGTCTCAGTGCTTGAAGACTGTTTTGCCACTACACAAATACTAATTCAATTTTATTCATATAATTTTAACAATTATATATTCTTATTTATTTTTAAAAAGATTTATTGCTTACTTTCTGGCTGTGCTGGGTCTTTGTTGCTGCACGTGGGCTTTCTCTAGCTGTGGCGAGCCGGGGCTGCTCTCTAGTTGCGGTATGCAGGTTTCTCATTGCAGTGACTTCTCTTGTTGTGGAACACAGGCTCTTGGTGCACGGGCTTCAGTAGTTGTAGCACGTGGGCTCAGATTTGTGGCACATGGGCTTAGCTGCCTCACAGCACGTGGGATCTTCCCAGACCAGGGATCGAACTGGCATCCCTTGCTTTGCAAGGTGGATTCTTAACTGCTAGACCACCAGGGAAGCCCTACTTATTTTTTAATTTTTTAAATTAAAAAAATTGTTTTTGGCTGTGTCACGCGTCGTATGGGATCTTAGTTGCCCTGTGTATGTGTGTATGTTAGTCGCTCAGTCGTGTCCGACTCTTTGCAACCCCACGGACTACAACCTGCCAGGCTCCTCTGTCCATGGGGATTCTCCAGGCAAGAATACTGGAGTGGGTTGCCATGCCCTCAGGGATCAAACCCATGCCTCCTGCAGTAGAAGCACAGGTTCTTAACCACTGGACCACCAGGGACCACCCTGCTCTTCCCTTCCTTTTTTTCCCCTTATTTGGTTATACCAGCTCTTAGTTGTGGCATGTGGGATCTAGTTCTGTGACCAGGGATTGAACCCAGGCACCCTGGATTGGGAGCATGGAGTCTTAACCATTAGTAGGAAGTCCCTACTCTGGTCACTTTTGATAGCCTCTAATTGCTTGCTCATTTTAAAAACAATTCCTGAGTTTACTTTAATTCTTTAAAACATTGCCTGACAATTTTCACCTTACATAGTAACATCAGAATTTGCATGCATGTTCTTGGAAAATTTTATTTTTTAAAAGCCTAACAGTGCAATAAAAAGTGTATTTCATCCAAGGCAATCTAATAATGCATCCTGTGGAATATAGTACAGTGTTTACATGCATGACTACCGAAGTAGAGTACCTGGATTCAATATTGTTTATTTTAACTTACTGGCAGTGTATTTTCGGACAAGTTGTCTAACCTCTGCATGCTTCAGTTTTCTCAACTATAAATTTGAGAAAATAATATGTATCTCATGGAACTGTTATAAAGATCACCTGAACAAATGTATGAATACAGTGTATATTAGTAATTGAAGGCTTGTACCTCTTAATCCCCTTCACCTATCTTCCCTACCCCCAACCCCCCTCGCTTCTGGTAGCCAGCCATTTATTCTCTGCATCTATGAGACAGTCTTCTTATGGTGTTCTGCTGCTGCTAAGTTGGTTCAGTCGTGTCCGACTCTGTGAGACCCCATGGACTGCAGCCCACCAGGCTCCCCCGTCCCTGGGATTCCCCAGGCAAGAACAGTGGAGTGGGGTGCCATCGCCTTCTCCAATGCATGAAAGTGAAAAGTGAAAGGGAAGTCGCTCAGTTGTGTCTGACTCTGTGAAAACCCATGGACTGCAGCCTACCAGGCTCCTCCGTCCATGGGATTTTCCAGGCAAGAGTACTGGAGTGGGGTCCCATCGCCTTCTCTGTTTTACGGAGTTCATGCATCCATTTTTCTGTTTCCTCCTTTTTTGTCAAGTTCTTGAGAACCCTTTGGCAGTGGTTAATATGACTGCTTTTAGCACTGCTCCCCTTTCTAATTTACTCACCCACTTATGGTCATAAGGCTCCATGTAATCAAATCAATATTTAAAATGAGTAAATAAGGACTTCCCTGGTGGTCCAGTGGCTAAGACTCTGCGCTTCCAATTCAGGGTGCCTAGGTTCAATCCCCAGTCAGGGAACTAGATGCCATAGGATGCAACTAAAAGATCTTGCGGTGCAACTAAGATCTGGTGCAGCCAAAGAAATAAATATTAAAAAAAAAAAATGAGTAAATAGGCACAGAATGTGATTCTGAAGGCCTGAGTATGAGCAAAATACATGAACTTTGAATTGCCAACATTGCAACATATATTCTGTTGGCTAAGACGCTTTCTCGCATGTTCTCTTACTGACTTACCAACAGGTACATATTTTACACACACGGCCCAATGGGTGCTTGCAAGTAATTTGTTGTTGTTGTTCAGTCACCCGGTTGTGTCTGACTCTTTGCGATCTCATGAACTGCAGCACGCCAGGCCTTCCTGTCCCTCACAATCTCCCGGACTTTGCCCAAGTTCATGTTCACTGCATCAGTGATGCCGTCCAGCCATCTCATCCTCTGACACCCTCTTCTCCTTCTGCCCTCAATCTTTCCCTGCATCAGGGACTTTTCCAGTGAGTCGTGTGTTTGCATCAGATGACCAAAATCTAAATGATAACAATTGTTACTGAAACATAAATATCTCTTATTATCTAATTATATGGCTAAGGCAAATTAACTGCAAATTGTAAAGGACTTGTAAACTAAGGATCTGTATCCTCTTCTCTTTCATCTTTTCTCTTCAATTTTGCATTTGAAATCAAGCGAGCTTCTTATACTGCTAAGGTATAGTGGAATAGGGTGGGATCATCAACAAGCTGAACCATAACTAAAAAGAAACTTTTTATAGGCATAAAAGGAAGACCTTGTACAGTAAAAAATTATTTATTAAGCACCTACTGTGTACTATGACTCAGAATCATTTATTCACATTAACCCTAGGGAGTCAGGAGCATCCCGATTTATAGTAGCAAAAAAACAGGCTTATGAAGTAACTTGCTGGAAGTCACACAGCTGGTAAATGACCCAGCTAGGAGCCACACATCATTCCTCCTATTCCTGACATCTGTGTTCTTTATAAAATACTAAACAAGCCTTCTAGCACTGTCTTCAAGATTTGGTATACCAAAAGTTCCAATGGATTCGCTTTAAAAGTCTTCCCTCCACTCTCTACCCCATGAATTCAGAGGGAAGCCATGGTGAGTTAGTGCCATCTGCTGACCATCTCCCTCAACATCAGGATGAAGGACAGTCCTTGGGGTGGGGGGAACATTGTGCTATCTTAGGCTGCCACCAGACTCCAAGGACAGGCACAGGAGGATGGTGAACATTTTCCTGTAGAATCCTTGGTCTCCCTACAATGCCAAGGCTGAACAGTGATTCACTGAGAGAGAAAGTGGTAGTAATTAGAGGGAGAAAGTGGTGGTAATTAGTGGTGGTAAATTAGAGGCCTTGAGAAATAAAGGCACAGGCTGCCACCACCACAGTGAAAACACACCTTATTCATTTTTGCAAATAAACCTTAGCATTTCCTGATTCTAGTATTCTAGCAATAAAAATCGGAGAAGGCAATGGCACCCCACTCCAGTACCCTTGCCTGGAAAATCCCATGAATGGAGGAGCCTGGTGGGCTGCAGTCCGTGGGGGTCGATGAGAGTTGGACATGACTGAGAGACTTCACTTTCACTTTTCACTTTCATGCATTGGAGAAGGAAATGGCAACCCACTCCAGTGTTCTTGCCTGGAGAATCCCAGGGACGGGGAAGCCTGGTGGGTTGCTGTCTATGAGGTTGCACAGATTCGGACACGACTGAAGCGACTTAGCAGCAGCAGCAGTATTACTTTGAGTCTCATACAACTTATAGACATAAGCTTTTTTTTTTTGGTCTTTGCCTTTTAAAATATACATTTTGAGCTCCTGTTATTGCCTGGCAGGATCAATGTCTGCTGGTTTGAAGGATCAGTGTTCAGCTATGAAAAAGAAATGTCATTATTCAGAATAGACAGTGATTCTCAACTGAATGATGACTCTCTCAGAGGCTGTATGAAAATCTCTTGTAGAGGAGAAGATTTTTTTTCTGTTTATAAAAAGGAGCCTTGGGTTAAAAAAGAAAAGACTCAAAAACACAGTTTTAAAATCAGCAGACTTGGGCTCTATTTTTCTCTGTGCTTCTGACATAGTATGTGCCCTTTGTCAAATCCCTGCTTTTTCATAGGCCTGTTTCCTCATCTGAAAATCCAGTGCTAGATTGGATGACTCTGACTCTAACCTGTAAAATATTTTTTACTTAACAAGTCACAGTGTTCACAATACTGTGAGGTAGAATCAAGTATAAAAGGAAAAAGTTAATGTAGAGACATAAAATATTTTGTGCCTTTTAGTCATGTAGTTCACAAAAGGTAAATAACTCAAGAAGTCAACTCAAGTGAAACTATTTGAGCTGGAAAATAGCATTTGACTTCTTTTTTTTTCAGCTTCGGCAAAATTTTAGTATTTCACTGCATACTTTAAGACTATTATTTGCAATCATTATAGTCCAAGATAAATAAATTTCCCTTTCCCAAATCTTCTACAGCTTTCCTATTCAAGTTTGTCCTTCACTATCCTCTTTCACATTTTGGAACAATCTAGAAATGAATCTTCCAGGCTAAAATCAAAGTGTAGGCAGGGCAGGTCCCCTTAGAGACCATGGGAGAGAACCTGTGCCTCCTGTCCCAGGTTCTGTAAGCTGCTGGCCTTCCTCGGCTGGTGGCTGCGTCACTGCAATTGTTTCCATCAGCGCGTTGCCTTCCACTACTTCCATCTTCACATCCTCCTCTGCTTCAATCTTCTGAGGACACTTGGGGTTATTTTGGCCCACCCAGATAATGAAGGATAATCTCCCCATCTCAGGGCCCATGACGTTAATCCCACCTGCAGTCCCTTCTACCACCTAAGCTAACAGTCACAGGTCCCCCGGATTGACATGGGCGTGTCTGGGGGCCGTCCCTCTGCCTAGCACAGGACTGATTCACCTCATGGGGTTGAGGGGGTTGAATGAGACTCGTCCCGTCTTAACTCAGATGCTCCCTCCTAGGTGGCGTCTTCTAAGCTGTTTTCCCTGACCACCCAGTCTGAAGGGCCATCATCTGCCAGAGGGCTGTCGGGTATTTTCTGCACAGCACTTTTCTCCGCGTTAACTCTTGCCCACTTGTTTGTTGCCTCTTTATTGCCTGCCTCTCGACCCCTCCCAGAAGGAAATGGCAACCCACTCCAATACTCTTGCCTAGAAAATTCCATGGATGGAGGAGCCTGGTGGGCTACAGTCCACGGAGTCACAAAGAGTTGGACACGACTGAGTGACTTCACGACTTCACGAGATACTTTAAGTACAAAATGAATCTTTTCCCAGCCATTCATTACTTTGTATTTGACCGTCTTTATAAAACAACATGGGGCTTCCCTGGTGGCTCAGATGGTGAAGCCTCTGCCTGCAGTGCGGGACACCCGGGTTGAATCCCTGGGTTGGGAACATCCCCTGGAGAAGGAAATGGCAACCCACTCTAGTACTCTTGCCTGGAAAATTCTGTGGACTGGGGAGCCTGGTAGGCTACAGTCCATGAGGTTGCAAAGAGTCGGACACGACTGAGCAACTTCACTTTCACTTAAAGCTACATAAGCCTATCAGAAAAGTGCTGAAAGTTGATATGATATGAAAGTATTTTGTTTCAAAGAGCTGATAAGACCACAAGTACTTGCCATCACTTTCTTGACAGAATATCCGTATTACCACAGGGAAAATCTCAAATTACTCTGTGCCTCCAAATCCAGATTTGGGAGGGTGGCCTGATAGAAACTTAACCAGAGGATACCTGGAAAGTACCAAGTGAGACAGAGGGTCCTACTATGGATCTAGAGCCCCTGTGCTCTTTCTCATGGCTCTGCTCCATCTCATGGCTACCTAGTCACACCCTGGGGCAAAGATATTGTCCCAACCTGAAACTCACACAGGTTGGGACAATGTCTTTGCCCCAGGGTGTGACTAGGAACAGACTCTTGGAACACTTGGAACAGACTCCTTTAACTCTTGGAATACTGGGAACAGACTCCTTTATCATATAGTCAAGTGGTTCTTTTAGGTTTGAACCCTTTCTAGCACAGATGATACTTTGTTTAAACTCAACATTCCTCTGTGCTCAAGTACCAAATGGAAGTTTTGGAATATCCTCATGTATAAGTTTCCCAATTTGAATAATGGCTCAGATGGTAAAGTGCAGGAAACCTGGGTTCAAACCCTGGGCAGGGAAGATCCCCTGGAGAAGGGAATGGCTACCCACTCCAGTATTCTGGCCTAGAGAATTCCATGGATGGGGAAGCCTGGCAGCCAGGCCATAGTCCATGGGGGTCACAAAAAGTCAGATGGGACTGAATGACTTTCACTTCACTTCATAAGATTTATACCATCAAAGAACCTAACACAAAGTTCGTGTCCCAATCTAGGTAGTGGATTTGTTGAGGGCTGATCCTAAAAATCCTGGTACATTTTGACCCACAGAGCATAGTTTGGGGGTGATGTATCGAAACTACCAAATAAACGTGGCCTGTGTGATGAAACCATTACCAGTCTGATGCCAAAGCCACATGACCTTTGCTCACATTTGAGGAAAAGTTAAACTAAGTTCTATACAGCTCTGCTTGTTTTGTACTTTCTGGGACAAAGTCTACTCTATTAATTTCTAAGAATTCCTTCTGGGATACTCAATCAGTTGGATCAACCATTGTATAAATTGTAGAATTTGTATCTATTAACATCTTTATTGTCAATTATAATTTGCTCTGATTTAATGTCTTATTTTCTGAAGACACCATCCCAGCTTTCTGCCAAGCTAAAGAAGTTGGAAGATAACTACTTAATCAAGTATTTATTGAATTTATACTGTATATTCAGCCCATGTATACAATGAAATACCTGCCTTTGAAGACTCATAGTACAGTTGGGAATACAGGCTAAGTACACAAAACATCAGCCCATAAATAAAATTAAATACTCAGTTGTTCTGAGAATGATAGAAGAATACATTACAAAACAGGATTTTATTTCTATGATGAAGAATGTCACCACATTCAGCTGAAGAAGCTGAAGTTGAATGGTTCTATGAAGATTCACAAGATCAATGAAGATCTTCTAGAACTAATACCCCAGAAAGATGTCCTTTTCATTATAAGGGACTGGAATGCAAAAGTAGGAAGTCAAGAGATACTTGGAGGAACAGGCAAATTTGGCTTCGGGGTACAAAACAAAGCAGGGCAAAGGCTAACAGAGTTTTGCCAAGAGAACACAGTGGTCATAGCAAACATCGTCTTCCAACAACAGAAGAGAAGACTACACATGGACATCACCAGATGGTCAATACTGAAATCAGACTGATTATATTCTTTGCAGCCAAAGATGGAGAAGCTCTATACAGTCAGCAAAAATAAGACCGGGAGCTGACAGTGGCTCAGATCATGAACTCCTTATTGCAAAATTCAGACTTAAATTGAAAGTAGGGAAAACCACTAAACCATTCAGAAATGACCTAAATCAAATCCCTTACGATTATACAGTGGAAGTGACAAATAGATTCCAGGGATTAGATCTGATAGACAGAGTCTCTGCCTGGAGAACTATAGACAGAGGTTTGTGACATTGTACAGGAGGCAGTGATCAAGACCATCCCCAAGAAAAAGAAATCCAAAAAGGCAAAATGGCTGTCTGAGGAGGCCTTACAAATAGCTGAGAAAAGAAGAGAAGTCAAAGGCAAAAGAGAAAAGGAAAGATATACCTATTTGAATGCAGAGTTCCAAAGAATAGCAAGGAGAGATAAGAAAGCCTTCCTCAGTGATCAATGCAAAGAAATAGAGGAAAACAATAGGATGGGAAAGACCAGAGATCTCTTCAAGAAAATTAGAGATACCAAGGGGCCATTTCATGCAAAGATGGACACAATAAAGGACAGAAATGGTATGGACTTAACAGAAACAGAAGATATTAAGAAGAGGTGGCAAGAATATACACAAGAACTATACAAAAAAGATCTTCATGACCCAGATAACCATGATGGTGTGATTACTCACCTAGAGCCAGACAACCTGGAATGTGAAGTCTAGTGGGCCTCAGGAAGCATCACTACGAACAAAGCTAGTGGAGGTGATAGAGTTCCAGTTGAGCTATTTCAAATCCTAAAAGATGATGCTGTGAAAGTGCTGCACTCATCATGCCAGCAAATTTAGAAAACTTAGCAGTGGCCACGGGACTGGAAAAGGCCAGTTTTCCTTCCAATCCTAAAGAAAGGCAATGCCAAAGAGTGTTCAAACTACTGCACGATTGCACTTATCTCACACGCTAGCAAAGTAATGCTCAAAATTCTCCAAGCCAGGTTTCAACACTATATGAACCATGAACTTCCAGATGCTCAAGCTGGATTTAGAAAAGGCAGAGGAACTAGGGATCAAATTGTCAACATCTGCTGGATCATCAAAAAAGTGAGAGAGTTCCAGAAAAACATCTACTTCTGCTTTATTGACTATGCCAAAGCCTTTGACTGTGTGGATCACAACAAATTGTGGAAAATTCTTAAAGAGATGGGAATACTAGATCACCTGACCTGTCTCCTGAGAAATCTGTATGCAGGTCAACAAGCAACAGTTAGAACTGGACATGGAACAACAGACTGGTTCCAAATTGGGAAAGCAGTAGGTCAAGGCTGTATATTGTCACCCTGTTTATTTAACTTATATGCAGAGTACATCATGTGAAATGCCGGGCTGGCTGAAGCACAAGCTGGAATCAGAATTGCCGGGAGAAACCTCAGATACGCAGATGATACCACCCTTATGGGAGAAAGCGAAGAAGAACTAAAGAGCCTCTTGATAAAAGTGAAAGAAGAGTGAAAAAGTTGGCTTAAAAATCAATGTTCAGAAAACTAAGATCATGGCATCCGGTCCCATCACTTCATGGAAAATAGATGGGGAAACAATGGAAACAGTGAGACCTTATTTTTTGGGGCTCCAAAATCACTGCAGATGGTGACTACAGACATGAATTTCAAAGATGCTCCTTGGAAGAAAGGCTATGAGCAACCTAGACAGCATATTAAAGAGCAGAGAATTACTTTGCCGACAAAAGTTCATCTAGTCAAAGCTATGGTTTTTCCTGTAGTCATGTATGGATATGAGAGTTGGACTATAAAGAAAGCTGAGTACCAAACAATTGATGCTTTTGAACTGTGGTGTTGGAAAAGACTCTTGAGAGTCCCTTGGACTGCAAGGAGACTCAAGCAGTCAATCCTAAGGGAAATCAGTCCTGAATATTCATTGAAGGACTGATGCTGAAGCTGAAACTGCAACACTTTGGCCACCTCATGTGAAGAACTGGCTCATTGGAAAAGACCCTGATGCTGGGGGAAAGATTGAAGGCAGGAGGAGAAGGGGATGATAGAGGATGAGATGGTTGGATGCCATCACCGAATTGATGGACATGAGTTTGAGTAAGCTCCGGGAGTTGGTGATGGACAGGGAAGCCTGGGGTGCTGCAGTCAATGGGGTTGCTAAGAGTTGGACACAACTGAGTGACTGAACTGAACTGAACTATGTCATCATAGCAATGTCAGATATTTTTGTTTACTTACCATCTTATTTTTCCCCACTAGAAGCTTCATGAAACTTTTTTGTTTTGTGTCTCAGTGTCTGGCATGTAACTGGTGCTCAATAAATATTTGCTGACTGAATAAGTCAAGTCCTTAGAACAGATAGAGAAAGGGAAGCTTTCATAGGCTGCCCCCAGATGAGACCTGGCCTAATTAATGCTTTTATTCATCTTGCTTTATAGCAATCTATAAATTTTAGCAAACAACTTCTTTATATAATAATAAGAAAATGTGTATATAATTGAAATAGAAGGTAGAGTGGAATGAAAGGATTAAATTGGGTGTTAAAGATTCCAGGAGACTTACTTAGCTTACTGCTAAAAGAAGTTTGTCCCAGAATCAGTGGTTTTCAAACATTGTTTTAAAGCAGAACAACTGTATTTTCAAGCAAAACCTCAATAAATTAAAGTTTATTAAAGCAGAGCTGCTCTGATTGACTTCAGCAGTGGCTTGAAGGAAGGTTTGGGAGTTCCCCTCTTTTAGTCCCCTCACACCCACAAAGAGCTTTGGCTTCTGGGGGAATTCTAGAAACACAGTTTCAAAACACTGGGATGAAGGAACTTTAGAGTCTATACTCTCTGAAAATTCTATTCATGAAGGCAGCTGAGTTAAGACCTGGGCTCCCTTTTGGTCTCTGTCACTTTAAGCTGAAGGAGTACTAGGAGTTAGCACCCAGAAAGACAAAAACCACATGTGGCCTGGGCCAAGGCCAATGCCCCTTCTCATGGCCAGACTTGGGAAACTATGTCACATTTCTCTGACCCAAGACTGATGATGGTTAAATAACTCTGACTTTGGCTTGCTTGTCGTCCTCCCCCTACTCTCTCCTCCCCCGGCTCAGAACTGAAGATATCCAAGTTCACTTGGCAATTTCTCTGAGCTTCGGAGTTGATCAGAATCTTATATACAAAGTAATCTGGTGCCCACCCGGATGGGAAAAGATTCATTTGTCACCATCCGGCACCTTGTCAGCTAGCTGGGTGATTTGCTTTAGACATCCAGAGAGAAAGCAGCCATACACACGCAGGAGTGGAAGGGTAACAGAAGAGAGCTGAATGAAGTAACTATTTACCAAAGTGTGCTCAGCTTTAAGGGGACAGAGGATTGTAAAGAACCCCGGGACTAGCAACGGCTGGAAGTCGTCACCACTGGCTTGAAAAAACAAGGAAAGAGAGCTGTCATCAACAAACAGTGGCTTGAGAACTTGGTAAAAAAATGCCACCACTTCCGTGTTCCTAAGGATAAGGATGTGGAACCCTCAGAAGAAGGAACTTATCGACTCTTACTGAATCGGCGGCTTTCAAGACTTCTCGAGACCGGTCAAGCCACCGGTCTCACTTTGACCTTTCCAGCCAAAAGTCCAAAATGACCAGTTTACTGCGACGATTTGGGACTACAACTCCCAGCATGCATCTCTCCGCTTCTATCGCAAACTTTTCAACTCTGGAGACCTCCGGAAGAATCGTTTGTCGGGACTTGTAGTTCCCCGGTTCGGGTCGGCCGTCTGCCGTAGGAGCCTGCTCATTGGAGCCCAGGTCACCGCCCCCTTCCCCTCGCCGTACATCGATGTCCCACGCACGCACGCGCGGCGCGTGCCCACGCCCCTCCCGAGACCTAGGACGCAGGCGCGCGCACGCTCCCGGGGCCCTGTGGGCGGGGAGGGG